>NW_023494795.1:41754546-41944546 GCF_904425465.1 Colossoma macropomum | reverse complement strand
GAATGATCCACCACCCAAATAGTACCTGCTCTGTGGGGGTCCATGGGGGTCCTGACCACTGAAGAACAGGGTGCAGAGAAACAGATAGACTACAGTCTGTAACTGTAGAACTACAGAGTGAGACTATACGGTCAGTGGAGCTGATAAGATGGACAGTGAGTGTAGAAACAAGGAGGTGGACTTAATTAAGCGTATATAAATGAAAAACCCCGCCCCCACGGATACGTGCGTCATTGAGACTGCGGTCACGTGGCGCTCCTCGCTTACAAACGCCGGAGCGCGCGGGCAGCGCGTCTCCAAGGAGACAGAGCAGAGCCGGAGCGCAGGGAAGAGAAGGAGGAGCGGAGAGAGAGAGTGAGAGAGATAAATAGAGAGAGAGAGAGAGAGAGAGAGAGAGACAGAGAGAGAGAGAGAGAGAGAGAGAGAGGTTTAGAGGATTTACTGCGCTGTATTTGCACCAAAGAGCGTCTGCTGGCGCAGATACGAGGCACGAGGGCGCTTCTGACCGCCGCAGTGGACTCGCTTTGTGCGCTGGCTGGTTGGGGGCCGAGCGCAGTGGACAGAAGGCTGGTCAGGAGAGGATGCGCGTTTTACACCAGAACGAACTCCGTCGTTCGACTCCAGGTCTCGGTTTAACGCGGCTCGCGGACGCGCAGAGCATTTGGGAATAAAAGTGGAGCGCGCGGCGCGTTTGGAGATGGAGAGCGAGAGAGCCCGCGTGCGCGCCGCTCCGCACGCCCGGACCTTGTCCTCCTCATCCTCCTCCTCCAACACAAAGTTACACGCGAGCTCGTGAAGATGCGTGATGGCGCAGTAGGAGGCTTCGTGCGCAGAGAGGTGAGCGTTAAAACACTTCGCTGTCTCCGGATCTTAGTGTGAACGCAGACGGATCATTCACTAATTAATCCTTAGATTACATATTCATCTCCACACTAATTAGCTCTCTGAATTATTCAGGCTCCGCTGTGAATAATTCAGGATCTTACATGAGCATAATGAAGTTATGAGAGTGAGGAAGTTGAAAGTGTTCCCTACATTCAGATCACACCTCATTCGGTTTTTATTCAGTTTTTATTCTGTTTTATTTCTGCACAGTTCAGTTCAATTCAGTTTAATAGAATTCAGTGCAGTTCAGTTAAATTCAGTTCAGTGCAGTTCGGTTCAACTGCATTCAGTTCAGTTCGGTTCAGTTCAGTTCAGATTTGTATTCAGTTTTATTTCAATACAGTGCTGTTTGATTGATCTCAGTTCAGTTCAGTTCAGTTCAACTGAATTCAGTTCAGTTCGGTTCAGTTCAGTACAGTTCAGCACAACTGAATTCAATTCAGTTCCATTTAATTCAGTTCAGTTGAATTCAGTAAAATTCAATACGGTTCAATTCAATTCATCATGTCCAGTTCAACTGAACTGTCAAATTCAGTTCAGTTTGGTCCAGTTCAGTACAGTTCAGTCTAACTGAATTCAGTTCATTTCAGTTCAGTTCAGTTCAATCTAATTCAACTCAATTTAATTCAGTTCAGTTTATTTCGGTTCAATAGAATTCAATTATGTTCAGTTCAGTTCAGTTCAAAATAATTTAATTCAGTCCAGATCAGTTCAGTTCAACAAAATGCAGCTCAGTTCCATTTAACTCAATTTAGTTAAGTTTAGTTCAAAAGTATTCAATTCTTTTCATTTCAGTTCTAAATAATTCAATTCAGTACAGATCGGATTAGTTCAATAGAATGCAATTCAGTACAGTTTAGTTCACATCAGTTCATTTAATTTCAGTTCAGTTAATTCAGTTCAGTTCAGTTTAGTTTGTTTCAGATAAATTCTAATGAAGTTCACTTCAATTCATTTCAGTTTTTTTGTTTGGCGCTTTCTACAATTGACACTGTCCTAAAGCAGCACTGCAGAAATGTGAACGCAGCCCTTTATTAAGTGCCTCGACAGTTTGATCTCATTTATAATTTTACAGTCTAAACAAAAGTTGACTAAACAGCACAAATATGTCTGGAAGCGCAGCTTTTCTGACGCCAGCTTGAACAGATAGCTCAACCCTGTGTTCTTCAACCCAGCACTTAAAACTATTACCCTCCCTCATTTATAGAGACAGATATGTGATCCCAATGTTTCTGTATGGAGTATAAGACCAAAGTAATGCAAACATCTACACATTGTTTTTGTATACAACTTATCACAGGCATGAATAATGAACAGCTACTAGTTAGAGCTACTTTTACTCCTTTCCAGCAGGAATCCAAAGACTGTGAACTGTGTTTGAGCAGGTAAAGGGGAAATTGACTGGTGTTCAACCCAGAGCTTAATAAAACTGTTATTTGTGATAATCTATAATAGAGCACAGCTGACAGCTTTGCTGCTGAGAAGCTTATCGTTGCAGCTTCTCACTGAGCTTAAACACAGTTCAGTGGGGCACTCGCTTAAGCCTTCAAAGCAAAAAAACACTCTAAATCTGCTTTTCCAAAATGGGAAACTCACTCTAGAGTCACGATCTTTGTGGATTTTAATATTATATATAGAACATGTTTAGAACAGCACAGGAAAAAAACCACAGGAGCACAGCTTTCTGATTATGATATGGATGTAGCTTGGAGAATGGATTTGTAGAAATGCTGATACAAAGATTTCCAGCGTTTCTAAACCATTTGTTAAGACATAAAGTTGTTCAGAGTGGTTTGGTGTGAAATGCTCCATTCTAGAGAGTCAGAACTGTTCACAGTGGTGGTGATAGGAACCAGACGTCCACCTCTAAAAGCTCCCTCACACAAAGTTACTACATGAAATGGTTATGAACTGCAAAACAGTGGTATTTTGTCAAGTGAAATGATCTTAAATCTAGTCGATATATCCAAAATCTTCCATTTTGAGATGGTTATGCACTGATTATAAGATTATCTAGCTTATCTCTAGACATTATTTACTTGTTCTAGGTAATTTTATTGAGAAAAACTATCTCACTATCTTGGCATGTATCTGCCAAAATATTGAGATAATTGAACTTAATAAAATCACTTAAAATAAGCCAAAAAATGTCTAGAAATAAGGTAAATAATCTCAAGTAAGCTTACAACAATCTCAACAGGAGAAATATTAGATTTTTTGACTACATTTAATACTTAATACATAATTTTACTTGACAAGATGCCATTTTTGCAGTGTGAATACGCTGACTGATGTCTGAGACATTGTTTTATGATAATTTTGAGAAGATTTTGGCCTGAAACATATATTTTTAAAGCCATTCATGATGGAGGGATACATGGAGGGTGCTGTGAGGCAAAATAGTCCCCAAAGAAAACTTATTACTTCAGATTTTCCACTGTTTTACCATCATCAACATTCCATATAAAAAAAACCTCAGTTGCTGTCACCTCCACTAAGGGCTGAACGATTTAGGTGAACATATTTACTGTGATTTTTCTCACTGATGTTGTGATTTAAATACAATTATTTTCCATAAATTACTTTTTCTAGGCCTTGTTTTGGCCAAGAAGAACAGAATATCTACTTTTTCTGGCATGAAGCTTTAACGTGCCAGGCTACCAGATAGTCCTGATGGTTGTGATGTCACATATACAGCACAGGGATGTTTGTTGCTTCTTGTGAAGGTTCTTAAGACAAACACTAAGAGGTTCATAAGAATGTTCTAAATTGCAATTCTTGAAAAAAACTTAAGAAGTTCTCAAATATTCTCTTAGGATAATATGAATTATTTTCTTAAGATTTTCTCAAGAAAATCTTCTTTGTTTTCTTACGTTGGCTACATTGCATTTTACCACGTACCGTAAATGACACATGATACATTTTGAATTTGTATTAACTGTTATTTCTGTTATTGAGCTTAATCCACTCAGAGGAGCAAACTGGAGGAAAAACATTGTGTTTAAACAATTTTAGCAAACAAGATCTAGAAGTAATGGAGGACGAAGTAGCCAACAGGAAAAAATACTCATTGCAATAATTGTGGGGTGACAGCGGCAAGAGAGAGACGAGGACGGGCAGGAGTAGATAAACCGATAAATTTAGATGCTCACCTCGTCGACTCTTACAGCCTGAGACAGTGTGAGTCTGTCGTAAGGTTAGGAAAACATTTAAGAACATAATATCTTCAAGAATAACGTGTTCTTAGAACTATTCTTAAGAAAATACTCAAGAAAAGAAAAATTCTTAAGAATTTTTTTCAAGAATAATTTTTTTTTGAGAATTTTTTTCAAGAACAAAAATTTTTTGAGAATTTTTTTCAAGAATTAAGTTGAGAAAAAACACACATTTAAGAAGATTTTTGTTCTTAGACACTTTTGTGAATCTGGCCCCTGATTGGTTTAACTCATTTACAGACACAACACTGTTAATAATGTATTCTATAATGAAAATTGAAGCTCTTGTGATTTGAAAATTGCATTCTGTAAAGAAATCGTCTACAATGAACCATTTCACGGCAAACTCTGCATGACTGTGTACATCTCAAACACTGTTATGCTGAAGTTTGTGTTTGCACTTCAGATTTCTCTTTGTTTTGATGTCATGAAGTAACAAATAAGCAGCAAAAGTGTTAAGCATATTTTTCCTATATAAACACTAATGTTCTATGGATTGAAAGTCTAGAACCTACACTTTCCACACAATTTCTCTGCTTCTTTCAGCGAGTCAGAAGGAATTACAGCTTTTGTTATTGCTGGTGAAAACTGTGGCTTCTGCACTGTTAGTAATAAAGGTTCTGCTTAGGTACATTTTTCGTTCATCAAGGTACAAACAATGTAAACGTTCCCTCAAAGGTACAACAGTGGTTTTAAGGTCTGATTGTGAACCTTAAATAAGTTTTTCCAGGTGAAAAGTTCGTATTTGTACCTTTTCATAACCGAATGTTTTAAACAGAACAGTAAAATAAAAGCCTGGAGACGAGACGGGGTGTGTGGAGTCAGTACAGCTTAGAACATATCATTTCAGTGGATTATGGTTCAGTTATGTTCCCTGACTAAAGGTACCCCAGTGAAAAGATGGGGACTGCCCCAGTGACAATTTAGTACCTTTATTTCTGAGAGCGTAAGAGTTAAAATGTGTGGAATGACCGACGGTGATTTTGCCCTGTAATTTCCAAAACATTATCCACAATCTTTGGATTCCTGAGGGGAAAGAAGCGAAAACAACCCGCTAACTAGTAGCTGCTCATTCCCGATACCTGTGGTTGGCTGCATACGGAAAAAGATTGGGAAATGTTTGCACTGTTTAGTCTACTTTTGTCTGGATTCTGTGGAGAAACATTTGGCGACTGCACGCCTGGACAGTCACTGAAGGAAACACTTACAGAGAACCGCATGGAGCAGTTCGAGTTTGGAGAGTGAAATAGTAGCAGAGAGGCGCAATTTGGGAATCTTTTCGGAACAATTTCACAGGAATGGTTTGAAATCTTCTATATTTCTCAGATTGTCAATGCAAAGTTGTTTATGTATGATTTGTTCACTGTTTGAGTTTGAACTGAATCAAACCCACAGCTTTGGAGTCGTTCACAAGCGAAAATATCATTCTTAATCACTAGCTGCATCGCTAGCAGTCACTTTGCGATTGTTTTACCAAAGAAAGGAGAGTTTTCTTCAGCATAGCCACATTAAGAAGAATGTAACAGCTGTGTGACTTTAAGGGTAATGCAGTTATACAGCATGTATTACTATCAGTTAAGCTGTTTATGCATTTTAAATGTGGTCATTGCTACGTGGCTGTTAGCTAGCCTACTGTGGTAGCTACTGCAGCACTAGTGGAACCACAAGAAATGAACGGTTGTATCGTCTGGGTGATGCTTACTGTAGGTTGGTATCATAGCTTTGACGGAATTTCTGATTTGATATGTTTGAATCAGAGTGGTTTGGTATGACATGCTCTGTTGTAGAGGCTGAATTGTCCACAGTGGTGGTGATAGGAACCAGACGTCCACCTCTAAAAGGCTCCCTTATAGAACGTTATTGCATGAGATACTGTTTTGTCTGCCATCCTATAGGTGTTCCACCATGTTCTATATCTATCATTTGTAGGTGTTCCACCATGTTCTATATTCACCATCCTGTATGTGGTCCACCATGTTCTATATCTACCATCCTGTAGGTGTTCAGCCATGTTCTATATCTACCATCCTGTAGGTGTTCCACCATGTTCTATATCTACCATTCGTAGGTGTTCCACCATGTTCTATTTCCACCATCCTGTACGTGTTCAGCCATGTTCTATATCCACCATCCTGTAGGTGTTCCACCATGTTCTATATCTACCATCCTTTAGGTGTTCCACCATGTTCTATATCTACCATCCTGTAGGTGTTCCACCATGTTCTATATCTACCATCCTGTAGGTGTTCCACCATGTTCTATATCTACCATCCTGTAGGTGTTCCACCATGTTCTATATCTACCATTCATTGGTGTTCCACCACATTCTATATCCACCATCCTGTAGGTGTTCTACCATGTTCTATATCTACCATCCTGAATGTGTTCCACCACATTCTATATCCACCATCCTGAATGTGTTCCACCATGTTCTGTATCTACCCATCCTGTAGGTGTTCCACAGTGGTTTATGCTCTGTTCTGGAGAAACTTACAGAGTCAGAACTGTTCACAGTGGTGGTGATAGGAACCAGACGTCCACCTCTAAAAGCTCCCTCACAGAAAGTTACTACATGAAATGGTTATGAATTCACTGCCTGATGACTGAGACGTGGTTTTGTGATAGTTTTGAGAAGGTTTTGGCCTAAAATTCATTTTAAACTCCATTCATGGTGGAGGGATACATGCAGGGTGCTGTGAGGCAAAATAGTCCCCAAAAATATACTTAGAATTTACAACTGATGGTTTTGGTTATTAAATTATAAAGACATCTGGGTCTCCAAAATGAACCATTTCACATCAACACACTGTGAATGTCTTTGTTTTTCGAGATGCCGAGAACACATACAGCAGATTTCTGAAAGCCCTCAATTTCCTGTCTCTCCCAACAAATCGGTGTCAAAAAAGAAGAAAACCAAAGCCAAATCAAGAAAAAGGGTACATACTTAAAAAGTTGGTTCTTCAAGGGTTCTTTATTAAAAATTGTTCTATATAGAACCATGAACACTTAAAGAACACATTGCATAATCGAAGGGTTCTTTGTCATATAATGGTTCCATAAAAAACCTTTTTGAAAAGGGTTTTTCTATTGTAACAACCTTGACATCGTAACTATAGCAGAACCCTTTTTGGCACTATATAGAACCGTTTTCGAAAAGGTTCTAAATAGGACTTATCTACAGCACATTCTCCATCAATCTGAAGAACAATTTTATGATACAAAGAAACCTTTAATCATGCAGAGGGTTCTGTGCATGTTCATGGTTTTATATAGAACCATTGACCTTACTAAAGAACCCTTGAAGAACCATCTTTTTTATAAGTGTGGAGCCAAATCAAGCAAAATGATCTGTCAATGGTGAGAATTTTTACTTAATAAGATTCTTTAAATTAAGAAAGGTCTTGTTTTGTGTCGCAATGCAAGAAAATTGGGAAAAAAATAAATGCAATTTGGGGAAAAGTCAAAGAGATTTTATAGGGCTCTGGATTTCCAGTCGCTTTTAAACCATCTGAGTCAAAACAGAAGAAAAATGAAGTCAAATCAATCATGTTGAGTTACTGCTTTTTCCCCACCTGAATTCTGACCAATCCCACCCACTGCTCTCTCTCTCTCTCTCTCTCTCTCTCTGCATCACTATTGACAGAGATCCTAAAATGTCACACTTCAAAAGTGAGAACATCCATTAATTTCAGGGCCGTCTTGTGTTCGATAGGGTTCCTCTAGAGCCATGAGCAGCTAATCAAGTAGAACATCTAAGGCCAGTTCTCAGCTCAATTAAAAACAACCCGACTAATACAATCAGCTCCGCATTCAACCTGGTCTCGACTCTTCTCTGTCACTCTACACTCTGAAAAAAGATGGTTCTTCAAGGGTTCTTTAGTAAAGGAAACGGTTCTATATATGACACTCAAAAAACCCTTTGCATGATTAAAGTGTTCTTTGTATCATCAGACAGTTCTTCTTCAAACTGATGGATAACATGCTGAAGACGGCTCTATATGGAACCTTTATGAAAAAAAGTTCTATATAGCACCAAAAGGGTTCTTCTATTGTTATAATGTCAATCTTTTCAAAAAGGTTTTATATAGAACCATTTATAACACATTGTCCATCAATCTGAAGAACGCTTTCACCATGTAAAGAAACCTTTAATCATGCAAAGGCCTCTTTGAATGTTCATGTTTCCATGTAAAACCATTTTCTTTACTAAAGAACCCTTGAAGAACCATCATTTTCAAGTGTGTACGCTGCAAAAAGTGATATCTTATCAAGTGAAAACATCTTAAATGTAGTCAATATGTCTAATAT
This sequence comes from Colossoma macropomum, assembly GCF_904425465.1. Lineage (NCBI taxonomy): Eukaryota > Metazoa > Chordata > Actinopteri > Characiformes > Serrasalmidae > Colossoma > Colossoma macropomum. Next base: position 41,936,138 of record NW_023494795.1, on the reverse strand, counting down.
TCCCATTGTAAGAATGTTCTAAAGATTTTTTTTTACTTTTAGGTAATTTTATCTTATGTCTTAATCTATTGGCAGATCACTGTACTTGTTTTATAATTTGAATTATGCAAAATTCTCCTCATTGTTTCTCGAAAGAAGTAAAATGATCTGTCAATGAATTGACACTTTCACTAGACAAAACTTGGAAAATGTCTAAAAATAAGTTGAAAAATCTTCTGATATTCTTACAACAGTCTCATAATGAGAAATCTTAGCTAGATTAACTACATTTAAGATGTTTTCAGTAACACTTTGTGTTATAAATGCATTCATAAGCTGTTATAAGGCATGCATAACACCTTATAACACTGGGCATAAGCTTAAATGTCTCTTAAGTAGCTATAATTACATGCATAACGCTTCATAAAGCAAAAGTATGTGACTTCACAAAAGTCAGGTTCCATAATGCATTAAAATTTACAGTTACCAGTTAAGTAAACAAAAAACCCTATGATTCAAACTACATATAAAAGTTGAATTTTTATGAATTTTATGAATATGCAAAAATGCTCACGTGCTTATCACAGAGTGCTGATTTATATTAGCTCAATTTGTAACAACTGTTGTGATGGGTCTGAATGTCAAACAGAAAATATACCAGAACTTTGTTATAGTGCATTATAACCATATTCTCTTGCTTCATAAAGTGTTATGCATGACATTACAACTGCTTATAAGCAATTAAAGGCTCATTCCAGTCATTGCAAAATGTCATATAATGTCTTATGAATACATTTATAAAGCATTGTGAATACAGGATTCATAGGAAGGGTTGCCATGTTTTCACTTTCTAAGAACCCCTTTTTTTGCAGTGCATTTAAAACACTAGAATTGGAACTGCACCCTGCAGAAAATTCACAAGTTGACAAGTGAAGGTTCTGATGCTACTACACATCACCACAGAAGTGAACGGCACTAATAAAACCAAGCTTACATAAAAGCCAGTTGTTTAAACAGAGTTACATAACAGATTAAATCAGTAATTACTAATTTAACTGAGCGCAGCTTTACAGGTGCTTAAGCGTTTAATTAGTCTTGCAGATGTCCCTGAACAGTCCCTGACTCTGTGTGCTCTGTGGTGGCCTGATGATTAGATGCTATTGTCTTCTCTGATGTTGTCAGTGACGGCTCACGATGTGTCAGTCAGGGTTTGCGAAGGACGTTGACTTATGGTTCTCTTTTAACTCTGCATACACTGATCTAGAATCACTACTAGGCTTCAAACCCTGCATGCACTTCTGAGCTGTTTCTGGATGTAGGAATCCAACCTTACACTCATTTTGAAGTTCTTCCCCACTGTGTTCCTTAACCCTAAACCTAACCCTAAGTGGTCCACCATGTTCTATATCTACTATTCTGTACGTGGTCCACCATGTCTACCATTCGTAGGTGATCTACCATGTTCTATATCTACCATCCTGTAGGTGTTCCACCATGTTCTGTATCTGCCATCTTGTAGGTGTTCCACCATGTTCTGTATCTGCCATCTTGTAGGTGTTCCACCAAGTTCAACATCTACCATCATGTATGTGGTCCACCATGTTCTATATCTAATGTGCTGTAGGTGTTTCACCAGGTTCTATATCTACCATCCTGTAGGTGTTCCACCATGTTCTGTATCTGCCATCTTGTAGGTGTTTCACCATGTTCAACATCTACCATCATGTATGTGGTCCACCATGTTCTATATCTAATGTCCTGTAGGTGTTCCACCATGTTCTTTATCTACTATTCTTAATGTGTTCCATCACATTCTATATCTACCATCCTGAATGTGTTCCACCATGTTCTATATTTAGCATCCTTTCTTTTATGTAGCGTATTTTTCTCTTTGAGTCTTGGTTCCTCTCAGTGGTTCCTCCTCAGGCTCTTGGAGAGTTTCTGTCTTCGAGTCCTGGTTCCTCTCAGTGGTTGTTCCTCATGCTGAGAGGCTTTCACACTATAGCAGCCTCCCACTGAACAGACATTTGGAGATGCTGCAGCCCAAACTGAGGCCGTCTCTTTTCTGATGATTCTTGGAAGGCCAACTCTAACTCATCCTGTTTTGATGTTGTCATTAAGATAACTCAGATCCGTGGGCGGTTGTTGATTATTCCCACAATGGGGCAGTTTAGACAAACAAGCCAGTTTAGATCATATCAATCAGGAGAGCCTTCATAAATGACAAATAGAAATAAGCCTCAGGGTTGCACAAACCGTAATGCTAGGCTTCCAGGTAAACAGGCCTGTCACAGATGTTCTTTAGATGTTGTGATGAGTTCAGACCTCAGATGATCCAACAAACGTTAATCATTTTGGCCAAAAAGAGGCTTTTATTTATCAGCAGAAATGCACAGCTCTAACTAGCATTGGCTAAAGTTTAACTTGCACAGTTTTGAGCCAAATTGGTGCAAGTCAGAAGTCAATAACCTGCAGCTCAACTACTGTTCAGAAGTCTTCATTGCTTTAGTTTATGTGGTGTTGTCTTCAAAAGAAACACCCTTAGGCTTTGTTCACACAGCAGGTAAAAGCGGCCCAAATCCTCTTTTTCCTCATATGTGATGTTTGTCTGTGTGTCAGTGTGAACAGCAAAAAACACTGAATCTGACATTTTCAATTACGATTCGAGATGCTTTCATATGTGGTACTGAAATCTGATTCGCATCCCATCTGCGGCAAAGCGACTCAGTCTGAACAGCCAGATTGGAATTCATGTGACTTTTACGTCAATCCAACTCAACATTTGTCATAATTTCGCGCTGCTGAGACTCATAAACATTTAGGCTGATGTTTCTATAGCAAACAATTATAAGAGACTTATTGGAAACCCTCAGTGTTTGAAAAGATATGAATTATATGAAAGAAAAGGCCGAACGCGGCCGCAGGAGAACGAGGCTGCAGCGTCAAAAAACAGTTTAAAGCCTGAAAGCAAAGTTTAAAGAATCCGAGGACGCGAACCAAAGAAGTGACCGCGCCCTTTTTACGGCTCGAACACATTCTGGGTGACGAGCCCAGCTGTCAGTCAGTGAAGCTTCATGATGGCTCCTGTGATGCTGGTGAAGATGAAGCTGATCCTCCGGGAACGACTGCCGTTCGTTGGCGGTCGTGATTGTTTACCTCTGGATGAGCCGTGAAGCAGCGTGACGCTCTGTTCTTTTGTGTATGCGGGTCAGTTTAGGAGCTGATCTGTTCAGACTGATGCACATACAGATCACATTTAAAAGATTTTGTGAACAGCCAAACAAGAAAAAATCGGATTTGGTGAGAAAATCAAACTTTTACCTCCTGTGTGAACACAGCCGTAACCGCAGTAAATGTGTGTGTGTGGGGGGGGGGTTGAGTGTATGAGGGAGTATTCATATTTTTAGCACTTCATATTTTACGCTCGTGTAATGATGTAACCAGAAGTCAGTCCTGTTGAGAAGAAAACACTGCAGATGGCTAATTTGGTCCTAAGCGTGTTTCACAGCTGGCTTGTTTAATTCATAAACCGACTAGACAGTCAATTTTACATGTAATCTGTATTGTAGCTTTGATGAAGCTGCTCCTTTCTGATTCGTGCAAAATGAGTGGCTACCTTTTATGGCCGATGTTGATCAGTTTGTATGACTTGTTATGCTTTTTATAACGTTACTTACTGATTAACATTTATTTTGCACTCTTCTCTTGTTAGAAGGCGTCAGTACATTTATGTAGACAGAGTTATGCTGGGAGACGCCAAAAATTAGCCCAAATATTTAATGCCTCATTAAACGTAGACACTCTTGAGCTGCTGATTAGCGGCCCTTTGTCTGACACACTAATTGCCTGTTTAGCCTCATAATTATCATTAGCTTCCTTCATTTTCACGAGGTTCTTCTTCAACAGAGATCTGATGAACAATAGCACAAAACAGAGCAAACAGAAAATCAGCAGCGCATGAATACGCACCGTGCATAAACATGGATACACGTTAAATACTCAACAGAGGTGTAATGAATGTACTTCGCACCCACGTTGGAATGTTAAGACTGACTATACTTTGGGCTCCAAGTGATCGTGAGTTCAGTCACCTCCTGTTTTTGGGTGGGAAAGGATCCTTATTTGGCACGATGCTGACCACACACAACCGGATTAGGACTGAGCGTCCTCCTCAAAATGTGCTGTCCAGTGATGTTGTGTTGGCAGAAGCCTGGAAAGGTGTGGTGGAGCTTCATGTGTCTTGGAGGTAGTAGTGGACATAGACTGCACTCTTCAAAAAGGTGGTGTTTCCAGGGTTCTTCAGTAATGAAAATGGTTCTATATAGAACCATGAGCACTAAAAAAAAACTCTTAGCGTGACTAAAAGCGTTCTTTGCATCATGAAATGATTCTTCATGTTATAGATAGTTCTATAGCACCAAAAGGGTTCTTCCCTTATGATGTCAAGCTTGTACACTCTAAAAATGGTGCTTCAAGGGTTCTTTAGTAATGAAAATGGTTCTATACAGAATCATGCACACTCAAACAACCCTTTGCATGTTTAAAGGGTTGTTTGCATCATAAAAAGGTTCTTCAGATTGACGGAACATGTGCTGTAGATGGCTCTATATAGAACCTTTTTGAAAACGATTCTATATAGCAGCAAAAATGGTTCTTCTATTGTTACAATGTCAAGCTTTTAACAATAGAAGAACCCTTTTTGCTGCTGTGTAGAACCCCTTTTAAAAGGATTCTATATAGAACCATTACAGCACGCTCTTAAAAAAGATGGTTCTTTTAGTAAAGAAATGGTTCTATATGGAACCATGAACACTTAAAGAACCTTTAACATGATTAAAGGGTTCTTTGCATCATAAAAGCGTTCTTCAGATTGATGGAATTTTTTTTTGTGTATGATTCTGTATAGAACCTTTTTGAACCAAAATGGGTTCTTCTATTGCTGCAATGTGAAGCTTGTAAGAATAGAAGAACCCTTTTTTTGGTGCTATACAGAACCCTTTTCAAAAAGAACAATCAGAAGCGCATTCTTCACTAATCTGAAGAACCTTTTCATGATGCAAAGAACCCTTTAATCAGACAACAGGCTTTTTGAGTGTTCACAGTTCTATACAGACCCATTTGCTTTACTAAAGAACCCTTGAAGAACCATTTTTCTAAGTGTGTTAGCCTGTTTAGCTGAACAGCCGAGTCAGGGATGTTTCAGTCATGTTTAAATGAAAATGAAAACGCGGCAGACGCTGGATCTCCTCCTGCTCTCGAGTCCGATCCATCTGAACTAGTCCACTTCGCTTCAAGGCAGCAGACTTTAAGGAATGGCCAGTCTTTTGGGGTTAGCATTAGCCTAGCATGGAGACCAGAGTGATGAGGCCTGGATGATGAGACGTGACTCAGTGATAAATAAGTTATAAATAAAGGTACTGACACTTTCTGAGCGGGTCTGACGGTCAGTGAGGTGAGTGTCTGGGATGCACATATGGGACAAATGACTCGAGAAATTGGATGAAGCTGAAGTTGGCTTCTTATTCGAATTTCCCGTTCCACCTTAAATGGTGCAGCAAAGTATTTCAGGTTTACTCTGGTTGTTAAAACTGGTTCTTACTGAAAGTGAAGGGACGTCCCAGAATAATAAACCACTGTTAACCTACAAAAACGGGTTAGAATCTAAAATCACTCTCTCTTTCTCTCTCTTATTCTTCCTCTTTCTCTCTCCTTCTCTCTCTATCACTCCATCTGTTACTGTCTCTCTTTTCTCTATCTTTTATTCTTTCTCTTGCTCACTCATTCTTTCTCCTCTCTCATTCATTTTCTTTCTCTTCCCTATCAGCGTCTACTCTCTCTCTGTCGTTTTTTCTTTCTCTTTCTTTCTCATCTTTCTTTCTCTTTCTCTCTCATTCATTCTCTATCCCTTCCCTATCAGCCACTATTCTCTCTCTTTCTCTGTCTCTCTTATTTTTCTTTCTTCCCTATCAGTCTCTACTCTCTATCTCTTTCTCTCTCTGTCAGTCTTTCTTCCACTCTTTCATTCTCATTTTCTTTCTCTTTCTTTCTTTCTTTCTTTCTTTCTTTCTTCCTCTTTCTCTCTCATTCATTCTCTATCTCTTCCCTATCAGCCTCTTCTCTCTCTTTCTCTCTCTATCTCTCTATCCATCATTCTTTCTCTCTTGCTCTTTCTCACTCTTTCTCTGTCTCTCTCTTATTTTTCTTTCTTCCCTATCAGTCTCTATTCTCTCTCTCTCTCTCTCTCTCTCTCTCTCTCTCTCTCTCTCTCTCTCTCTCTCTCGCACACACACACACACACATTTTTTGTTCTCTCTTTCACTGTCTTGCTTTCACTCTTTCCTCACTAATTCTTTCCTTCTTTCTCCCTCTCTCATTCTTTCTCTCTCTCTCATTTTCTTTCTCAATCTCTCGCTCATTCTTTTTCTTGCTATCTCTTTCTCGCTGTTACTTTCTCTCTCATTATGTCTCTCTTCTCTCTCTCTCTCATTCTTGCTTGTACTCTCTCATTCTCTCTTTCTCTCTCTCATTTACTTTCTCACTCTCTCACTCATTCTCTTTCACTCTCTCTCTCTCTCTCCCTCTCTCCCTCTCTCTCTCTCTCTCTCTCTCTCTCTCTCCCTCCCACCCACTCTCCACCCTGTATTTGATGAGCTTTCCGTGGAATCGACTTCAAAAGGGTGGGAACGCCCACTCGTCCTCCCAGACTCGACGTCTGTGTGCGTGTGAGCTGATATCCACCAACACACTGTCTGTCTGTGAAAGAGGAAATCCTGCCTTCTCCTCAGCGTCCGGCGCTCAGATCTGTTTCAGCTCAGAGAGGAGCGCTTCAGCTCTTTTCTACCTCATAGAAAAACGTGCGATCAATTATTATGATATAGGAAATTCAGTTATCATATGTAGAAAGACATGATCGTGTGAAAAAATGTGTGAATATGTGCTTTTACAACATATGACCTGTAACGTGATCACAGATTATTCACGACGTCCCTTACAGAAAGAAAAATACAGTTCACATGTGAATAAACATGAGGTTTTCATGCACCTTTCACGTTTAAAATGTGTTATCACATGTTTACTTATAAATATGTGTTTATTGTCACTTGTAAACACCTGTTTTTTGGTCACTTCACATGTGAAATGTATGTGACTTTCCTGTGAAGGGAGGAAAAAAAGGCCGCTCGTGATTTACGTCCTGCTAATTTGAATCTGGGAAATCTTACAGTTCAAGTTGCTCAGTGACACTTAAGGGCCACCATCCTTTATGATCTGATTGGTCAGTACAGGGAAAAAGGCTACTTGACCACTTTGAGTAACTGTTTTGGACTAATCTGGAGCCCCTTAGTTACCCTGTAATTTTACAGGTTTTTCTCACAGAACTGAGCATCTGCCCATTGGCATCTATTATAGGTGAGTTTTGAGTTGGTTGATTGGTTTGTATTTGTTTGTGGTAATTAACCCTCTCGGGTCCACAAACTCACCCACATATCAAATGTCTCTATATCTGTATCTTTGTGATGATCCAGCACAGAAATCCAGTTCAAACACTTCCTGAATCTGTAGAGTCGCCCTTTCCATTCCATCTCATCACGAGATCATACGAGACTCACATCCGGAGTTATGAGCCTATGAAGAGGGGCTGAGATACATGTCATCTGCCTCTCACCGTGTGGAACTGGTGGATTCGTGTGTCCGTCTGCATTCTGTGTGAAACTGACCAATGGACACTCAGGAAATCACTAAGGACTGACCATCACGCCGGAAACCCTTCATTCTTCATTCAGTCCACATCGGAGACTCATCTGAAATGGCGTGCAGAGAGTTTACAGCTGCTGAAGCTGCTGCAGCGGTTTTGGAAAGTAGTGATGAAGATAACGGAGCATTTAGATATGAAACATATGAGGATCAAAGTACAATTTAAGAAGATATGAGCAAATCGAGAGATAATGGTACGATACAGATGCAGAAAGTAAGGATTGGGCTCCAAAATGCTGAAAAAGTCCCTCTTTCTTTGCTTTGACTGCACTCAGGAGGTTCCTCTCTGTACTGCTCTTGCAGCTGTATAGTTGCTAATTACCTCTCATTAACTGGATCAACTGCTCCAAAACAGTGTTTCTCTGCACTTTTTAGTGTTTTCTCTGCTCCCAGCACACCTGATCCAACTAATCAGCTCATTAACAGCCCATTATTGAGTTAAAGTGGCTGCGCTAAAGCAGGACGAGCACCAAAACGTGCAGGGCAGTGGGCTTTCTGGACCGGGGCTGAGAAACACTGCTCTAAAGCAACGTGATGGAGACGTTTCCTCTGGTTCACGGCGCTGTGGAGCTGATACAGCCCGTCTCTGCCTGCTGTTCAGTTCTGAGTGTTCAGTAGATGTTCCTGCCCGCTGTTCAGTCACCCTGTAAATCAGAGTCCGTGCTGCGTGTGAGTACATGCGTGTGGAGCCTGTGATCAGTCATGCGCTATTTCAGCCTCAGGAAAGCCCTCATACACACACTTCAGCCTGTCAACACACTCACATCTGCACACACACACACTGATCGGGGTCTAAGCAGACACTCTGCAGCCCAGGAGCGCAAAAGCAGCTCGAGTTTGAAGAGCAGAATCTTCTTCAGGAGATGACGGACAGCTTTAGGTCCTTGGCTGAAACCCAAATTCAGCACACTGGGCTGAAAACAGGCTGAGAATAAATAAAAACAGTCTACATAATGACTAAGATGATTGAAGTGTATGTGCTACAGTTTGTGCCGTGTCCTCAACAACAGAGAACAGTTGGCCATCCAAAGCGCTATTTGGAAGGGATTTGTTTTAAATGAGGAGGTGGGGGAGTGTTATTGTTAGTTATTATCATTACCGGTGTTTCTCAGTGATTTTAGTCCCGTCTGAATGCACCATAACAGCCATTTTTACTGACTATGCACTCCTGTTCCAGTAAACTAGTCTATATGCCTAATATTTCTCATTTTGGAAATGTTGCAATCTTATTATAAAATTATTTAACTTATTTCCAGACATTTTGTACTCGTTTTAAGTGATTTTATCAAGTCAAACTATCTCACTATGTTGGCAAATGATTTTGCTTATTTTAAGAAATATGATTGAAACAAAAAAAAATGATCTGCCAATATAGTGAGATAATTTGACTTACTAAAATCACCTAAAATAAGTAAAAGATGTCTAGAAATAAGATAAATAATCTTAAGATAAGCTTTCAACAATGTTAAAATGAAAAATATTACATATGCTGACTAGATTTAGGATAATTTCACTTTTGCCAAGAGTCACTTTTTGCAGTGTAAAGATGTCGGCGCCTTTTACCTTTTATAAACAAGCCAGAGAGATAAATTACTCCTGCACAAATCAACATGTTAATAAAAATGCTATCATATTCAGTGGAAAAGGAGTTTCCTAAAACACATACTTGTGTTCTCTATGGCTCAAAACAAGCTGATATATACTGTCCTACCTCAAATGTACAACACAGGACATTAAAACAGAAAATTTCCAGAAGAAATGTTTGATTTTATGGCACTATGTTGGTTGTTGGCTCTAAATTAATGCTTCTATATAGGACCTTTTTTAAAAGGATGCTATATAGCACCAAAAAGGGTTCTGCTATTGTTACAATCTTGACATCATAACTACAAAAGAACCCTTTTTCATGCTATAACCAAATGCAACACATTCTTCATCAGTCTGAAGAACCATTTCACCATGCAAAGAACCATTTAAGCATACAAGTGGTTTTTGATTCATTGTCTTTACTAAAGAACCCTTGACGAACCATCTCATACTCTTATTTTACAGTGTTAGGCATATAACTTTAACTACTTAAAAGCATTTATACAAGCTTACACCTGGCGTTATACAGTATTATGTATGTCATAATGTCTTAGAAATGCATTTATAAAGCATTATGAATACAGGATGTATAGGACGTGTTACCCTTTGCTACACTACACTGCAAAAAATGATATCATGTCAGGTACAATAATCTTAAATCTAGTCCAAATATGGAATATTTCTCATTTTGAGATGGTTTTGCACTTATTATAAGATTATTTAGCTTATTTTACTTGTTTTAGGTCATTTTATTAAGTTAAACCAGATAATTTAGCTGGGTTCAAGCTCATTTCTTCAAGCAAGCACAATTATCTGCCAATATAGTGAGAATTTTACTTAATAAATTACTTTAAACAAGTGAAAAATGTCTAATAATAAGGTAAATAATCTTAAATTATGGTTACAACAATCTCAACAGGAGAAATATTAGATTTGTCAACTATATTTAAGATAAATTTACTTGACAAGACACCATTTTTTGCAATGTGAAGTCTGATGTTGAATTTTTTGAAGGTATCAAACACCATGATAGTCATATATATGGTTTAAAGACGCTCAGCGGTGTGGAAGGGTCTCTGAAGCTAAATCTATGCTCTTATTGGATATGCTAGATGGTGTATATAATCCTCTGATTGGCCACCAAGCCATGACAACAAAAACAAAAATGTGTAGAAAACAGTGGCTGCTGAAAACCGATCTGATCTGTATACACTGTAATCTAATGAGTGGGTAATACAGGTGACCCTGCGGATGTAGTGTAGATCAGAGTAGGGATTTTCCCATAGAATACAGTAGAGTAAGAGTTCAGTAGACGCCAGTAGTAGACTTGTTCTGTTGCTGGTTGTAACTGACGTATTATTGAAACTTATATTTACATTACCTGTAATGCTAATGTTGCCAAATATGAATGGTGTATAATGGGCGATTATTATAAGTATTGGAATAGGGGAGATTTCTGGAACACAGGGTCCGAGCTTGTCTTGAGAACATGTACTGCTGATCATCACTGTAGCAGCACGGACCCACAAAATACCACATAGAACACATACATTTCTAATGTAAGCTAAATATTTGTATGACTTAAAGCACATAGTCTATCACAGCCCACATGATTAAACACTGAGTCCTCTATTGTAATCACTAAGCTGTCCTGATGGCTTGATTACGCTGGGTTGCATAATAAAACGTACCTTGAAGATCTGCACTTGTCTGTTTTGCTGCTAAATAGGCTAATCACATGCAGCTCGTTCTGCATTTCATTAGCCTACATACACTGGAAACAAAACTTTTTTGCCTCGCCAACTTTATTTGCTCATTTACAAAGTAAAGCCGTTTGCTCAGTATAGACAATAGAGGTTTTTTCCCTTTGTAGTTCGAGGAGTTTTACACCAAAGTCAGTCGTTGGAGCCTTTTTCAACATATCTGAGCAATTAAATAGAGTTTAGATGTAAACAGAGTCGTTCAGAGTGGTTTGGTGTGAAACGCTCTGTTCTAGATAAACTTACCGAGTCAGAACTGTTCACAGTGGTGCTGATAGGAACCAGACGTCCACCTCTAAAAGCTCCCTCACAGAAAGTTACTACTTGAAATGGTTATGAATTCACTGCCTGATGACTGAGACACTGTTTTATGATAGTTTTAAGAAGATTTTGGCCTTAACCTCCATTCATGGTGGAGGGATACATGCAGGGTGTTGTGAGGCAAAATAGTCCCCAAAGAAAACGTATTATTTCAGATTTTGTAATATTTTATGTATAGAAACTCAGAAGACACACATTGGTTTTGGATAGTGAATAAAATAGCTATATTTGTATTATAGACAAGGACATATTATTATTATTATTATTATTATTATTATTATTATTATTATATATAAAGACTTATATATGTATATAATACATATGGGACATATTATTTTCACATATAAAGTAACCCCTGGTTCCTATCACCACCACTGTAAACAATAAATGTCTGTAAAATTAAACATTTCACATCAAATCAATTTGAATGACTTTGTGTGCATATTAATGATCTAATTATGCAGACAATTTGAAAAAAAAATTGAATTCTCTTCTAAGGACAAACAGCTACAGGGCTTACATGTAGCAGAATATTGCATAAACATGGATGACTGCAACTAACTTTCATTATCACTGTTGCAGCATTTTTAGATGAATGTAGGGCATTTCTTTACAAAGTAGTCGTCACGTTAATAGAGGTCTGTACATCTTGTTCCCTTCTAAATCTTCACCTAAGTGCTGACCTGTTCTTTCTCTATCAGCCGCCTAATTGAGTTCTGCAGCTGCGCCACATAAACAAACATTATGTTCCTTCTGTGGTGTAGCAGGCACTAAATACGGCATTCGGTGCTGTGTCTTTACTCATTCGCATCATGGGCTAGTAAATACATCACCATATCAACACTAATTGATTAAGAAATGTTAGCAAATGATTTTTGGCTTGAAATGAATGGTTCTAAGGAAAAACCTTATGTGGGTTTTTATCTCATGCACAAGATTGGATTTTTAAAGAAGTGAAGAATTGAAAATGAAAGGTTACCAAAGGTGGTTCTTCTTCGGTTTCGCTCCAAAGAACCCTTTTTGGCACCTTATTTTTTAGTGTATTTGAAGACATTATCAGTGCTACTAACAGTGACTATTTTGTTTCTGGAACATGGGCTAGAAGTAGTGATGCACTGAAATAAACATTTTTGACCAAAACTGAAAACCGTAACAAATTTTATTTAATTAAAAAAAATTGCCATTTATTTATGCTTTTGAATTAACATAATAATGCAGGCGCTGCTTCAAATGTGATAATTGCCATGTTAGGAAAGAGAACTGAGAGAACTAGATGGCTGATTTAATTTGAAACAGCTTGCTAAATACATAATCTAAGTACAAATTATCAAAACTATTACATTTCAGACATCAAAGCTGAGTTACAGAGTTCTTTTTCGCATTAACAACAGAAAACAGCCCATTTTGTTTTTAAAAAAAGTAAAGCATATGGATGTATTAATCCTATCTAAATCCTGACAGGAATCCCTGTTCTCCAGCAGGGGAGCGCTGTTAGTATGCCAGGCACTTAACACTCGAGAAGTGAAACAATTTATGACCAAAAGTTATTCAGATGTGACCAGTTATTAATCTGAGAATTACTCAGCTCTGCTAAAGCCTGAGTGGACTGATAAATCAATGTGATGATCAGTTATTAATCTCAGTGTTACTGAGCTCTGCTAAAGCCTGAGTAGACTGATAAATCAATGTGATCAGTTATTAATCTCAGTGTTACTGAGCTCTGCTAAAGCCTGAGTAGACTGATAAATCAATGTGATGATCAGTTATTAATCTCAGTGTTACTGAGCTCTGCTAAAGCCTGAGTAGACTGATAAATCAATGTGATGATCAGTTATTAATCTCAGTGTTACTGAGCTCTGCTAAAGCCTGAGTAGACTGATAAATCAATGTGATCAGTTATTAATCTCAGTGTTACTGAGCTCTGCTAAAGCCTGAGTAGACTGATAAATCAATGTGATCAGTTATTAATCTCAGTGTTACTGAGCTCTGCTAAAGCCTGAGTGGACTGATAAATCAATGTGATCAGTTATTAATCTCAGTGTTACTGAGCTCTACTAAAGCCTGAGTAGACTGATAAATCAATGTGATGATCAGTTATTAATCTCAGTGTTACTGAGCTCTGCTAAATCGGTATTTTAGCCTTATTGTATGGTTTTGTGTTACATTAAAACAAATAAGGAACAGCAAATAGCATTTCAGGTATATTCAGATATATAGATATATAGTTCCCACAAGTGGCAAGCAGAAAGAAGGGCAGAAGGAAAAAGTACAGCAAGAAAAAGTGCAAATAATTGGCTTGATATTAGCATTTGGCAGGCAGCAGTATGATGATGTATTAATTAGCCCTCATTTTGAATGAGAAAATACATTTGTAATTGCGCCAAGTGCCACATTTGTCACTAGTATTGACTCAATCTCATTCCAAAGTGCATTAAAGACCACTTTCGGAATTTTCTTTAGTTTAATGATGTACATTTTTGACAGTGGGCTTCACACATAGTATAAAGATCAGTGCTAAATTAAATGTTTTCCTTTGTACTTCAGCTGTCAGTCTTTTCAGAATTTCATTATATCTAAAACTGTTACAAATAGGGGGCACAGAGAACAACCCAACGGGGGGCACAAATATACATGGTCTTTTACGTTAAAGAGGGTCAAGCAGCGTGAGCTTCTGGCCGACATTACCACATTTCCCAGTCACAGTCTCCCACCAAAATTCAGAACGATTCGTCAGCGTTTTAAAGAGATCTGAGCCAAAAAGTGTTTTCAGGGCATGGAAGTCATTTTTTTCAACACAGGTTTTTGGGTTACTGAGATGTTTGTGTGAATCACAAAATCCAGCCTTATATCACTTTAATCACCATCTTGTTTCCTAAAACATAGCATTGTTTTGAAGTGGCTGACAAGTTCACAGTGAGTACAGCTGGGCTTAAGCACAGCCTCTGTACTGCGGGGTTAGTTCTTACACAGCATTACAGCTCAGACACCTTTAGACAAGACAAACAAAGTACATTTTGTCTTTTTGTTCCACATGTTTACACAAATATTAAGATGAAACAGAGAAAACAGAGATTTTCTTCTACTTTATTAGTATCAGATGTCAGTATTTTAGTTTTAAATTAGTATATTAATGAAATTGACATTGTTGGTTGGTAAAGCTGTAGTTATTCAGAAACAATGTTCCATATTTTAGTGATGTGTGATGTTTTTATTTGCTGTCCTTCACTGGACAAACAATAAATCCGTCACTGTTTGACACACATCAGTGTTCTCATATCAGTGTTCATATATAATTAGATCAGTATCAGTTGATGTGTCTGTCTGTCTTATAGATGATAATATATAAAGCAGTTTGGTTGGAAAATATATTTCTTACAACACAGAATGATACTGAATTAACTCTGTTCGCACTGATTGATCAGACTTTTCTAGCAGGTGTTAAACTGACCCTCTGTCTGTTCCAGTGAACCCACCCATGGGCTAAACTGGAACACTGCACTTCCCTCATTTTGGGTGGAATTGTACTGAACAGTAGGAGCTGGAAACAAAGTTCAAGTGTTCATTTGTATCAGAGATGTTTATGTTGCTAGTATAAAAATATGATAATTCCAACTTAAACATTTTTAAAGTTATTCAACAAAAACCAAAATGTGTTAGGTTGTGCCCGCTCTCCCCTATGTATGATACTTAAGGGACAATGTTTAGCTTGGGAATTTACGATAATTCTGATATGAAGGCTACATTATGCTTTGATGTAGTCTTAGATGTTTGTCCTCATAGATTAAGGCCGCTCTGTCATGTGTTTAAATTTCCTGTGGGACTGCATTTAGAACAAACTAGATACATCCTGTTACTGAGGGTGATGATGGGTAATGATTGACTTGGTTTACTGGCCCTACAGTACACAGACTGTTATATTTAGCTGAACTTCATGCTCTGTCTGTTCCTGAGAGAACACTTGGGTTATTTTCTTGAGAGAAAATTAAGAATAAAAATATGGTTTATGGTTTTTAGGGGTTTTTTTCTTGGAGGATAAATGTTGAAACCAGGCTCAGTCTTTGTGCTTGGCTGCCCTTGGCTGTCACATTCACATTGCCAGAGTATGTGCTGCTTCCTGTCCGCGAATGTTTATTCTTGGCTTATGCATCGCTGTTTTATTTATAGAATCATAATTCCAGTGGGAAATTTAATCGTTCATTTCGAATGATTATTTATGGAGACAGAAAGAGAGAGAGCCAGACGGAGCACTTGTGTTGAAATAACGGCCTGCATCACGACTATATATACACATGTACTGATGCTGTTTCCTACTGCCATGCTGCAGTATCTAATTAAGCAGCCGCAACAATGCCTTGTTTTGTTTTATCTGTGTCGTGAGCAGGAAAAACAGTACGCTAAATTGTTGACGAATTGAGATTTTAAAGAAGGACCCACCATAACTGCTAACTGCCATGCTTCCCGGGTTAATTACAGGGTATCTTTGTGACTAATCATCAGCACAGCAGGCGTAATTCTTGCCGGGATGAAAGTGGCTGAGCTGTGGAAGCTTTCCCGTGGCTCTGCTGAGCCCCTTTCCTAAGGTTAATGTAGCGCTCATGCCCACAGTAGGATTTTCTAAACGAAAAGAGGGGAAAGAGGGAGCGAGGGACAGTGACGAGGTACTTCAGAGAGAATGATACATCTGTAAACAAGGCTGGCAGCCTCTTTCACTCACAGTGTGGTGTTTTTGTTTGTTTTTCCAGGCCTGTGTGCTGTCGTAGCGATGATTGCGACCGGGGGCGTGATCACAGGCCTCGCGGCCTTGAAGAGGCAAGACTCCTCCCGCTCCCAGCATCACCTGCCCATCCAGAGCCCCGGCCCTCAGCCTGAGAAGAAGCGGCCGAAGCGTAAACCTCGCACAGACGTGGTTGTGGTGCGTGGAAAAATCCGTCTGTATTCCGCATCTGGCTTTTTCCTGGTCCTGGGAGTTCTGATCCTTATGGTGGGCATCGCCATGGCTGTACTTGGCTATTGGCCCCACACGGACCCGCAGAAGGAACCGGAGAGGAACGTCACGCAGTCATTTTTTGAGCAGCACCTGCACTCTGAGAAAATGAAAATGCTCGGACCTTTTACGATGGGAATTGGGATATTTATCTTTATCTGTGCTAATGCTATCTTACACGAGAACCGCGACCGAGAAACGAAGGTCATCCACATGAGGGACATGTACTCGACTGTCATAGACATCCACAGCCTGAGGATAAAGGAGCAGAAGTGTATGAATGGGGCCTACATGGGTCCTTACATGGACCATGAGATCCGAAACTTTGGCTACGAGAGCCAGTATGCCTCGAGGCTGGCCGCTAACACACTAATGTCGTTCTCCGGTTTGGGCGGAGAAGTGAGACTCTCCCGACGCACCAGCTCGGCCGAGGACGAGGAAGGTCTTATGGGTGAAGCCAAAGGTGTATCAAGTTTGCTGTCGCCTGGCTACAGGGAACGTACCGGATCTATCTTTGGGTTCCAGCCAGAGGGAATTCGTCACTGGGAGGAAAAACGTAGTGACCTGAAGAAGTGCCAGACGCGATCCATCGTCTCCTCCTCCATCAGCGCCTTCACACTCCCTGTCATCAAGCTCAACAACTGTGTCATTGATGAACCTGATATCGACAACATCACCGAAGATTCTGAGCAGCTGCGAGACCGATCAAGGCCTCCATCCATGGAGTCCTTAACTGTTCCCGTTCCGGATATTTCCAAAGCCTTCAAGCCTCCTGGCGCCTTGCTGCTCCGGAGCAACTCCGCCACAGAATCCCCCACGTCTGCATCCGGGTCGGCTTCCTCGCAGTCCTCGCTGTCCCCCGGATCCACCAGCGGCCGGTTCCTGTCTCCTGGAGCAGCCCGGAAAGACTTCGGCTCCAATAACTCGATCCACATGCTCTCGGCTCACTCCAAGTCCCTGGATCTAGAGCGAGGTCACACCACGCTGACCGTGCAGCCAGAACAGCGCAAACACCCCAGCTGGCCCAGGCTGGACCGCAGCAACAGTAAAGGCTACACCAAGCTGGAGAATAAAGAAGACCCCATGGACAGGCTGCTGGTGCCTCCGATGGCTGTTAAGAGGGATTACACCAAAAAGGAGAAGCTGCTCATGATCTCCAGATCACATAACAATCTAAGTTTCGAACATGACGAATTTATGAGCAGCACTCTGAAAAGAGGGACCTCTGAAACCAGATTTTAGAAACGGACCTAACCCGAGGCCTTACATGCATCCATCCGCCTACACACATACACTCACACAGTGACTACAAAAGTTCTTCTGCAATATATGAATCTACCATTTTTCATCATTTTTGCAGTGATTTTGTGAACTCATGAAGTCCCACGGACTGCAAGCTCAGGTGGTCATTCTGATCGACATAGACATAACAGATTGTTTCTGAAACAAAGTGTTGAGTTGTGAGATTTTTAACCCCAAATAGCAAGCAAACAGAAGCTCCCAGTTAGGATCCAGGCTAGCAGTGGAGGAAACAGTGTAAATAGACAGCAGTGTACTAGCTGTGTGGTTTGTTGAACTTAATTCGGTATGTTTCTGTTGTCTTTGCTAACTGTTGAGACAGGACCTATTGTCTGTTTTGAGTAGAGTGTGCGTTGTTGTACCAGAGCTGGACAGTTATTTTGCTATGAGGTTTTAAATAATTTATTGTTCAAAAACACATTGCTATTTTTGAAGAGTCATCAATGTATTATTTATCTGTTTCTCAGAATAAAAATAAACTTTTCACATAAGCCTTTCATGTTATGCAACACAATATTCTCACACTGTTACAACTATGTAAATCGCTGCTGTCAGAACAAATTCATATCTCCATTTTTGCTATTTTTCAGTTTGCCCTTTTATATTGTTTGTATATTTCATGAAGAATAACCCAAAAGAAATGTCCCAAAATTATTTGGAAAAATGTCTGGTTCCATGGACTTGCATTAAATGTAAAGGATGGTTTTTCCTTCACCCATGAAGTTGTCATTTTGGAGATATGAAGTTTTGTTCCAACAGGAGTGAAATGTTTACTTAAAGGTACAAAATGGAGTACTTTACATAAGTTTTGAAGGTACACTTTCCCAGAAGAAAGGTGCATATTAGCTTAACTTTACATTTTAGTACAGTAAAATAAAAGCCTGGGGTCAAGACAAAGTTAATGGATTTAAAATGAAAAATAAAATGGCACTGAAATAGGGTACAGTTAGGTTCCCCAACTTAAGGTACTGAAGACCAAATGTCAGGACAATTTTTTCAAAGAGTGCCACAATTTAAACCACACATTATATACATATTATGTGTATATAATATTTATTATCGTATTAAGATACTATACATTTTTTTAATTTTTTAATCTTGTCATAGCCCAGGGGTCGGCAACAGAAATGCTAAGAAGAGCCCTTTCAGCAAAAATCAAACCACCTTGAGAGGCATAATATTTTATGTCCATTCTACTGTCTTCACTGTAAATATGTCTCAGTATGTGATAATGTGCAAGTATTAGCTAAAAACAAAACATAAACACAAAGCCAGACTTACTTTGCTCTGCTTTAAGCTTTAGCGCAGCTATAGCTGCTTTTCTCACATCTCTGGCAGGAAACTTTTCCACAAAAGTAGAACAGTTCCTCTCAACGTTTGACGTTTTATGAGGCTGAAGTTGCCTCTTTTTCGCCAGCTTCTTGTTTGAATTTTCTTATTCCACCTTAAATAATGTAGGTGGCACCATTTAAGGTAAAATAGGAAAATTCGAACGAGAAGCTGGCGAATGAGAAGCGACTTCAGCTTTGCGACTTTTCAGTGTTTGTCAGTTTCTCGTTGCAGATTAAACATATCAGGAAACCAGCTGGAGTGATTATAAACACTAATAAGTCTGTTTGTCTCCAAATTATCGATGTTCATCTTAAATCTTTCTCATTGCCTTTTCTTTAACTACTATCTAGGTGAGATTGTTGTCTGTGTTGCTATGGTGACCAACAGTCTGCGCACCAACCTTCAGGGTTAAAGGGTGAATTAGCAGTTCTACATTAACTCCAGAGTTTAAGACCATTTATTGTTAAACTGTGTTGAACGATCAGCAGAGCTTTATTTTACTGTAAAGGAGGATTATTTTATTTTTACCTACAAATCTGATTCAGCTGTGGAGCCACAACAGGGCAGTAAAAGAGCCGCATGATGCCGATCCCTGTCATAGCCAATTTCAGATGTAATTGATCTGGCAGGTAACGCATGGTTAATGCATGTCCTTGCACCTGCGATAGAACTTAATACTCCTCAATCCTCATACAAACAGCTGTGCCAAAGCCTTTTAGTCCAGTCAAGCAAAGTCAGTGCAGTTTTTTCTGTTCCAGTTCTTGACATCAGAGCCTAGTGGTCAAACCAAATCAAATCAGTGTGCAATCAACCTTCTGCAATCATTGATTACCTGTCACAGGCATGTTTGGAGTTGAAATAAAAAAGATGTACTGGCCCTACCTAGAACCAGACTTGCTGTCTCTGAGGCAAACATTACATAAACTTTTACTCATTTCAGCAGCATTAACACGGAATCACATTCTGCTTAGATGTCAAAACATGAGCCAGTCGCATGCAATTTCAGTCTTTTATGCTTTCCCCCATGCTAAGAGCTTTAGTAAATAATTGCCTTATAAAGTGAGTTGAGGCTCAGAAATCTTCCCTCCTCACTCTCTCTCGCTCATGCGGTGACAACACCAAGAAAACATTCCGCCTCTTGGCGAGGAAGTGAACAACTTTCCTGTGTTTATCATCATCGGCTGCTCTGGGAGTACCAACACGAGTGCTGCCAAAGTCTACTCCCGAAAAGATCCCTCCATCTGGAGACAAGACGGCCGATCAGGGCACATCCCCCACAAGTCTGACTCGTTTCCATGGAAATGAAGGATTGCACAGGCCACAGTTGGACAGGGAACGAGAGACCTGCATCCAGAGGCTCAAGATTCATATCAGGTAAGGCAGAGGCTCTGCGGTTTTCTGTGGCTGATTCAAACACCTACACAGGGGAAGCCAGAGACAAGCTTGGTTTATCATAGCCTACAAAATCATCTGGAGAAACCTAGTCACGACTGTGTGATCAGCCAACCCACTTGGGAATAGGGGCCATGTTTCAAATTGAAGCCAGTCCTAGTAAATCAAATAACCAGTCACGACAAGGTATCTTGGCAAGTGAAACAGACTATGGATCTAATTTTTGTCATTATGAGGTTTGTATAAGATATTATAAGACTATTCAACATATTTCTAGACATTTCTACTTGGTTTTATCCATGAAATCACCTTATTTCACTGTCAGATTGTCATTCTGTTTCAAGAAATAATGCTTGAAGGAAGTACTTACCAGAAGAATGAGATCATTTCACCATATATGATTGCTTAAAATAAGCAAACAAAATAATCTATGGAATAGGTTATACTCACAATAAGACGTAAGAGATACACTGACTAGATTTAATATGATTTCACTCGCCACCAAATAAAATTAGAGTCTCTGAGACTTCATGTGACCTGGTCCTCTGTGACATTACAGACAGTTTCTAGGTAGCAAGAGGCACAATGACACTGTCACAATTCCGGTCTGGCTGTTAGCATCTTTTATGTTCAGACTGTCTGTCCCAGAAGATGGTCCAAAGACGGGACCTTTGGAAAGCCACTTCAGACTCCTCTCTCAGAATGAAGTAGTGAGACAAATGGGGAGCCATAAGGGAGTGGAAGATCATGACGATTCCAAGGGCCGTGAAGAGATAGAGGCCCACAAAGATTGTACATTTTTTCTTTTGGTGGGGGGGTCCCAAATTTCTCCCCAATTTAGTCGTTTCCAATTCCACCACTAGTTAGGACTCCCCCAATCACACAATACCACCAGCGCCAGGAGGGTGAAGGCTGGCACAGGCTTCCTCTGGGACCGGTGAAGCACCACTGCATCTTTTCAAACTGCCTCTCACTCAACGTCATCGGACAGCCGAATGCACTTAGAGGAAAGCGCCAACCGCCAGTTCTGTCATTGTGCTGAGTGATGGGAGAGACAGGGGGGCCATCCTACCCACTCAGAGAGTGAGGCCAATTGTGCTCTAATAGACTCCCGGCCACAGACGGAAAGATTGTACTTTTCTCATGTGACTTTTACTGAAACTGAAAGACTGATTAAGTAATAAAAGACTACTTTCAGAGCAGTGATAGCAGCAATGTGGCTTCCACTCTATCATAACTCCAAAACTCCATGTCCTACTGCAGATTTACAGTGTTTTTGTAGTTATCACTCAAATCAATGGTGTAGCTCACCATCTGTTTTTAAGAGGTAAAAGTTGAACTGGAAAGTGACAGCGAAGTATCTTCCAGCTTGGCTAAAGCACAAATTAAACCCCAAAATATCTCCAACAAATGATCAGTTGTTGAGACTTTAGTGGGTTTTGAATAATAGATCTCTCTTACTCTTGTCAAAAACAGGTCATTTCAGAATTTTGCTTCAAAAGCCAACACTTTTCAGAAGCGTTAAATATTTCAGGAGTTGCAGTTGTATGCAACATATTGCAGCCATGTTGTGACAAGTTCTCCTAAGTGAAATAATGTGAGGCAAGAATCATGAAGTTTTCAAGGGGCCCAAAATTCACACCACACTTGTTGGTACAGATGCAATAGCAACATGAGCTCTATGAATTCAACAGCATGCCTTTTGGACTATGCAATACCACAGCAATGTCTTGCAAGCTCCCACAAAACCCCAATAGTGGCAAAGCATCAAACCCATTTGTTAACAAATGTCCTTTCTAGATATGTTGAACGACTAATTGCTTTTGCAAAAGTAAACTGCATGCTCTGAAAATAAGCACTCCTCCTTCTCTCCTTCACATTGACATGTACTTATTGGTGGTCTGGTGGTCAAAGAGAATTTTTTAGCCCTGAGTTGCTCCAGTGGGACTGTTCCAAAATTGCTTTGGGCAACAGAGTGAACAGATGAATGAAATAATAACCCACACAGGTTGGAGCGCCTCACTCAGAGGAGTTATGCAAGATTTTCGTAACACCAATACTGTTACTGTAATATACAGTAAAAGTCCTGAGTTAGTTATTAAATAAATTAAACTTGAGAAATGGACATTTTTGTGAAGCACTGACAAAACTGATGCCATATTAATCAAACTGTAGTGAAATGTTACTAACTGCACCATTTGCACTGTACCTACAGACTGCATAAGCAACATGCATTTTGCACTGTGTACTAAAAGCATATACAAATTAAATTTTTGCAGCCTGTTCTAGATTATGAACAAGCAAACAGTTTAAAGAGTCAACATAAGGTTGTTCCATCTCCAGCACCACACTGCATCATGCATGATGCTTTGAATAATAAGGTATAAAAATATTCCTTTATATAAATAGATCTCTGACAGACCCATAGCTGTGCTTCGGTGGGGGATATTTCTTCTCCTGTTTGCATGATCGTTTTAGATGCTTTGTTATGAGAGTCTCAAATGCCCTCCTTTTAAAAACATTCTTATTTCCCAACAATACAAGCTTTACTTGATATCTAAATCATTTTCTGAAACCTTTAATTCATATGTTGTGTTTATCTCGAGCTGAGCTTGCTGTAAGCAGTGTTTTAATGACTGTAAGATCACAATTTGTCCTATTTGGTGTCACAAAGACAGATATTTTAGTTTAAACTTTTTCTTTCAGATTTTTTTTCTACCATTAAAGAGATCTCTATTTAGTTCCAAAACTTTATTTTTATTAGGAATATTATTGTTTCAAATGCATTGGTAACATGCATTGGATTACATGACATTTCTGGCCATGGTAGTGTCCTGCTGAAAGGTTTCAAAAGTTCATAAGAAGCTTCTAATTAGCAGCAGTGACTTTATAGCCTTATTATTCTCAGGAAGAAAATATTTTTACAGCGAGTAACTCTAGCATAATATTGGACAGAGGTGAACAACTTCAACCACGTAACACAATAATGTTGTAAAATGCACCTATACAGTTGTGTGCAAACATTTAGACTTGTTAGTTAATTTACACGTATTGTTGATTTTTCTAAGTGGAAGTAAGTGAACACATCCTCTACAGAGAACACACTTTTGCACATTTTGATGCACAATTACTCTATATTTGTCAAATGGTACATTTAAGACCAGGGGTGAACAAACGTTTATATATTACCGTATATCAAACAGCCTCTCTTTAATTGTAATTATTAAAAAAAATGAATCTGCATTGGTATAAAAGAACATGTGCGGTTATAAGGTGCCTAAGATCCTACAATCCACACAAGAAATCCTCATATTTCCAAAACAGTAACTTTACAAGTGAAGATTTTTCAAGAATTGTTCAATGTTTTGTTTATTAACATGTATTATACAGCTCCTCATTGATTATAATTATTAAAAATGTAGTATAAAAGAACACACGTGGCTAGAAGTGCATAATATCTTACAATCCATATGAGAAATTCTTGTATCTCCAAAACAGTAACTTTACAAGTGAAGAATTTTTCAAGAACTTCAAGAATTTTTCAAAATTTTTAAGAATTTTCAAGGTTTTTTTTAAGAATTGTTCAAAGTTTTGTTTATTAACATGTATCATACAGCTCCTCATTAATTATAATTATTAAAAAATGTAGTATAAAAGAACACACGTGGCTAGAAGTGCATAAGATCTTACAATCCATATGAGAAATTTCTCGTATCTCCAAAATTGTAACTTTACAAGTGAAGAATTTACCAGGAATATCAAGAATTTTCACAGATTTTTAAAGAATTGTTTAAAGTTTTGTATATTTAAAATTTACACTCCTCAAACAAGTGAAGAATTTTTCAAGAACTTCAAGAATTTTTCAATATTTTCAAGAATTTTCAAGTTTTTTTTTTTTGAAGAATTGTTCAAAGTTTTGTTTATTAACAGTATCATACAGCTCCTCATTAATTATAATGATTAAAAAATGAATCTGTTGTAATATAAAAAAACACACGTAGCTGGAAGGTGGCTAAGATCCACAATCCACCCGAGCAATCCTCGTATCCCCAAAACTGTAACCTTACAAGTGAAGAATTTTTGATTAGAATTTAAAAAGCTTACATAGGATTTTATTGCAAGTAATTGTGTAAAATTTTTATTAGTCCATTTGTTATGAAACGTTCACACTGGGTAATAGACAGCTGGCATTTTCAGATATTTGAATTCTGAGGTTTTGATATGACAGCGATGGAGTCTAATGATGATCTGTGAGCTTGTGCAGCTGTATGAAGTGATGAGGAAATGAGGAGAGTGTACGAGGACAGGATGTGTTGATGGCTGTGCTCCTCATTAGGATCCAGCTTGCTGGTGTTCGCCCAGCCAGGGGTTCCTCAGCCTCACCATGGCAACAATGAAACCCCTGCCGCTCACCTAGCTGACGTCAAAGACATCTCGCCGTAGGAGGCCGACGGTAAAGGACACCGCTAGAGACTCCAGCTGGAGATGAGACACCAGCAAATCCCTGAAGTGCTTCACTGCACTAGAGTCGCACTAATCCTCCATGATTCCTCAGTATTTCCAGTGTAACTGTCTCACAGCTAAACGGTTATGATCCTGCACTCTTTGCAATACGAGGAGTGTCGTATGAGGTTTGGGAAGTGGACGTGGCTAAAATGTGACTGCAAAGAAACAAAAAAAAGACAAAATAGCGCCATAATGTTCGAGAATTTCCTTACATCAGGCAAAATTTGGGCACCTCTGGTCAAATTTCATGTTTTGTTGTTTTTTTAAGTGCAAATAAGTGAACACGTCCTGTACAGACAACACACCTATGCACATTTTATTGCACGAATATTGTATATTTGTTGAATTTGTTGAAATATTTGGGAAAAATAAATACAATAAACAAAATGTGGCCTGTGCAAAAGTTATGGCACATCTTTATATTTCAGGTTTTATTTTTTTCCAATAAGTTAAACTTAAGAAATAAATAGAAATGCATGAAAAATTACAGAAAAAATGCCATATTTTAAGTTGCATGAACAAGATCCTCTGTTTGCCACTGTTCATCTCTGCCCTAACTCTGATTAAATAGATTAACTTGTGCTAAAAATGCTCAAATGTGTGCAAATTCAAATAAAGTATATCCAGTAATTGCAAAAAAAAAATCATATCTCAATTTGAGACTGAGGCACAGCAAAGAAACTGCTGCAAACTATCCTGAAAACCCCTTAAACTCTCAGGCTTATTACACACTGAGGCTTATTATTCAGTAACTACAGGCACTTCAGTGGAAACTGGCTGAGCTATTCTTAGATTATAGAAGTGTGTAATAAAGCTTTAGGCTTGCCGGTGGGTCCTGACCATTTAATGGGTTACTGTTGTCAGTCAAAAGAATCTCACATACCTTGGAAAGGGCATCAATTTCTTCATTGTGATTTCCAATAACTTAGCTAGCTTGGATTCTGGCTAGCTTAATGTACCAGGCGCCCGACTTACGAGCTCTGATGCCAGCAGTGAGAGAGGGTGGGAAGGCGTGCCTGAGCCTCGCAAATGACAATGGGATGAGGACGTCAGCCATGACAGAGTGCAGGAGAACCACAACAGCCATGAGAGGCATGAAGGCAGCTTACAGACCCCGCTTTCTGTTCCATTGCAAGGCCACTAGATTATGTCAGAGCCAGTTTATGAGGAGCCTGGCCACTTCCTATTTCCCCCGTAATATCAAAAACAGGACTGCTAAACAGCAGAGGGTGCCCGCGAGTGAGTCCTCAATGAATGGGAGTGAACGGAGCTCAATGTAAACAGTTAAAATAGTTTCTAATCACTGAACCAGAACATTTCTTTAATTATAGAAAGTAGAAGGATGGATTTCACTAAAAAACAAAGAAAACTCACCTGTATGTTTCCTTTTTACTACAACAAACGGGTTTTGGAGCAACGAGCTTTATTTCCCTCTCAGCTCAGAAGTTCAGGAGCCTTTAAAGAAAGCAGAGAGAGAACAGAGAGAGGAAATGGATGAGCTGCAAAAGACTGGAAACACTTGGTTTTGACAAAAAGGACTGACGTTCAGAGGGTTTTGTGTGAGGAAAATAAAGTTAAAATGACTTCTGGAACCCTCAACCCTGCCTTCAGCGTCCTTCCTGTGCCCGGGGTACACTTAGCTTAGCTAGCTTGGCTAGCTGACACACCTTAGAACTAGCTAAGCCTGTTTGAGTCTGACTCAACCTAAAGAATCTGACACAGCTCAGAAAGGACATATGCTTCATTATTATCATACAAACTGCAGACTAATCGTAATATTACTGACGTTCATGTAACTGAGAAAATGTGACTAGTTACAACCTAAATCTACTCACTGAACATGAAGTGACCACAAGAAGTGTCCTGTCTATGTTTACATGCAAAGATTTTTGCCAATCCGATTGAACACATTCCGATTATAGATTAAGACTCAGGTGTTTATTCTCACTCTACTCAACAATCTGAGGAAAATCTCCGTTTACATGCTCACTACAAGTAATCAGATCCAAAATGATGCACATGTATAGAGAACCACAAAGTGTAGATGTTACCATGACAATGAGCATCACGTTAGTCCAGTCAGAGTGAGATGAGCAGCAGTGAGCAGTGCTTGTGTTTTTAATCACTTTAAAATGATGTCAGACTCAGGAAAACGTCCTTCACATGTCCTTATTAAAGAAGGCTGAGAGGAAGACGTCGTGTTCTGAGACACATAAGCTGGACGTCCGTCCCACCGCCATCTTTTAAAGATCAGAGCATGAACTTTGTCTCCTCTGCAGAACAGTTTCTGCTCCGCCATGTTGAACGGTATAAACATTCACTATGACGTGACGAACATGATTAGAATGGACTTAAACTTTCCGATAGGGAATGTAATCAGATACAGGCGTTTACATGGATATTATTCTTCTATTTAACGGATTATTTACAGGATTACCCACCTCGTTTAGATAGAAATTGTATTCCAAGTGGCCTCAATCGGAGTCTGTTCTGATTGAGGTGTTAACATGGACGTATTCTATTCAGATTGAGTTATTAGTTGGATTATTAATGGATTATCAGGCTGCATATAAACGTGGCTACTGTTAGTATTCAGTGTACAGTGCAAGCTTTCGCCCACGGCCTGTTTCTGCAAAACTGGCCCCACGCATGTGTCCATTTGGGGTCGTCAGAGTGTTTCATGCCC
Organism: Colossoma macropomum; assembly: GCF_904425465.1. Classification (NCBI taxonomy): domain Eukaryota; kingdom Metazoa; phylum Chordata; class Actinopteri; order Characiformes; family Serrasalmidae; genus Colossoma; species Colossoma macropomum. The sequence goes on along the minus strand of NW_023494795.1, from coordinate 41,908,540 downwards.
AATTTTAGGGGATTTGTAATGCCAAACCTGCACAAAGAGCAATGTCAAAATGCTCTCAGTGAGTCAGAAGGACATTTTCTGCTGAAATGCTTCAAATAACGTATCATTACTCTTTCCCTTCAATCAGAGTGCATTGGAAGGCAGTGGAGTGGCAGCTCAGTGAAGCTTTTCCCTTCGCTGATAGCAGGCAGTGATAAACGCAGGATGAAGGGAGGAACATTAGTCATGATTTGAGTTTCGGGGTTTTTTTTTCCAGTTTGTAGACGACAGTGTCATTTAGTGAAGCTCTGTGCTATGAGAGTTTATCCTCCTGCACTGCATTTAATCCGCTGGGGTCTGAGGTCATTCTCTTGATTTGTTCATATCTTCGTAAATTTTCCTTTAAATTCTCTTATAACATGATCCTCATATGATTCATATCTAAATGCTCTGTTATCTTCATCAATACTTTCCAAAACCACTGCAGCAGCTTCAGCAGCTGTAAACTCTCTGCACGCCGTTTCACATGAGTCTCCGATGTGGACTGAATGAAGAATGAAGGGTTTCCGGCGTGATGGTCAGTCCTTAGTGATTTCCTGAGTGTCCATTGGTCAGTTTCACACAGAATGTAGACGGACACACAAATCCACCAGTTCCACACGGTGAGAGGCAGATGACGTGTATCTCAGCCCCTCTTCATAGGCTCATAACTCCGGATGTGAGTCTCGTATGATCTCGTGATAAGATGGAATGGAAAAGGGCGACTCTACAGATTCAGGATTTCTGCACAGGTTAATCACAAAGATACAGAAAAAATGAATGGTAACACTTTCTATGAATGTCACCTTTGTAAGCATCTATAAACACTTTTATAACATGTTATAATGTATTCATAAGGCATTATAAACATGGTTATAAATATTTATAAAAAAAGAATTACACTGAATTACACTTTATAGCCATGTTTATTATACATTATGAATTGTTAATATAATGCATCATAAATAGTGTTAATAACATGTTATAATGTCAGTGCCAAAGAAGTCAGTCCCAGCTTGGAGAGCGTAAAGTAAAGACAAATACCAAGCTAACGGTGGTGAACATTACCTTTCCCACATTGGGTAAAACACTGATGGCAGCTCTAGTTTAAACTCTGACATTTGAAGCCTGTAATGTGCTTTACTGTGAATGTTTTAGTGTTTCAGTAAATCCTTCAGTAAATACTTCAACTTGAAGCCTCACTCTGAACACTGGAGGAGGCTTTAATACAGTACGCTTCACTTTACTTAGAGCGGACAAATACGACTTATGAGCTCTTATAATATGCTATGATCAGTACTTATAATGTATTATGGTAACAATTCATAATGCATAATAAACATGGCTATAATGTATAATGTATTTTTATAAGTATTTATAACTATGTTTATAATGTCTTATGAATGCATTATAACACAAAGTCACAACTTTATAATAACGGTCAAATTAATGATTAATAATATTCAAAAAGGTATATATTAATCACTGAATAATGAAAAGGAAAAAAAATATGCATGTAACTAAATAACTAACTAATAATTTTAAACACTATGTATTTATTCATAACTGTTGATTTGTTTTCATATACTTGTAAAAAGAAGGTTCTTTGAGGGTTCTTTAGTAAAAAAATGGCTGCATATAGAACCATGGACATTCAAAGAACCTTCTTTTTTAAATAGTTCTTCTTGAAAGTGCTGAAAAATGCACCACAGGGGTTCTGATAATGTTGCAATGTCAAGATTGTAACAATAGAAGAACCCTTTTTGGTGCTATATAGAACCCTTTTGAAAATGTTTCTATATTTCTTTGAAAATAAGAAGTTCTTATGACGTTTTTACGTATTTGTTTATCAGTGTTTATTCTAATGATAAACTGTGATTTTACAATCAAAAATGTGCTTAATGTCATTGTAAACAGTAGCAATGTGCTAAAGTAAGATTCTTGCACAGTGCTGTACATAAATGTGTTATTTCATTTTTTTTATTTTGTTTTTGCATTCTAGATTCTACACATGGACGTGGGAGTGAACAGAACATTGTGAAACTATGCACACAGTTCATTGCACTCTTTTATTACAATATGCCAGGGAAAATGTGTTTTTTAGAATGGGCCCTTTAAAAACACATATACTGACACTGGCTTTACGTCATGCGCTACAGTGCAGCGCGGTGGTCCATATCTGACCCAGCAGGGGGTTTAAACCCCCATCACGCCACTGCATTTCAATATTTCATCTGAATATTTCAATAATTCACAGCCACAATGTTTCTGTCTGCGTGACTTACTTATAGAGTGTGTGTGTGTCTGTGTGTGTGTGCTATATGTGTGTGTGTGTGTGTGTGTGTGTGTGTGTCTGTGTGTGTGTGTGTGTGTGTGTGTGTGTGTCGTGTGTGTGTGTGTGTGTGTGTGTGTGCATTCATGCCTGATTGAGCAACTTATGGAATCAGTGTGTAGTGCAGCGTTCATGTCTGAGTGAGTCTAATCTGCCAAACTGGCTCTGATCTTCCACAGAGCTCAGAGGGAGAGAGAGAGAGAGAGAGAGAGAGAGAGAGAGAGAGGAAAGAGAGAAAGAGAGAGGGAGAGTGGAATAAGAGAGAGAGAGAGAGAGAGAAAAAGAGGAATGAGAAAGAGGGAGAAAGTGAAAATAGAGTGAGAGATGGAGAGGGAGAGAGAATGGAAAGAGAGAGAGAGTGTGGAAAGAGGGAGAGAGAATGGAACAGGAGATAATGGAAAGAGAAAGGATGGCAGGAACAGAAAGAAAGAGAGATGAAGAGGAGAATGTTGAGAGAGAGAGTGAGACAGGGAGAGAGAGAGAGACAGACAGGGATGAAGAAACATACATAGAGACAGAGAGGAAAAGAGAGGGAGGGGAAGGACTGTAAGAAAGAGAGATAAATAGGAGATGATGGAGAAAAAGAGACATAAAATATGGGAGAGAAAGGGAGAGATTAAATAGTGGTGGAATAGTGAGAGAAAGTGAAGGAGGAGAGAAAGATAGAGGGTGAGAGAGAAAGTAAGAAAGCAGGAGATAGAGAAAAGAGAGAGAGGAAGAGAGAGAGAGAGAGAGTGAGACAGGGAGAGACACAGAGAGAGATAGGAGAGAGAGAGAGATTAAATAGTGGTGGGAGAGAAAGAAAGTGGAAGAGGAGAGAGAGACAGAGGGTGAGAGAGAAAGTGAGATAGGAGAGAGAAAGAGGCAGAGAGAGAGAAGAGACAGAGGGAAGAGAGAGAGAAAAGAGAGAAAGTGATAAAAGAGAAAGAGAGACGAGAGTGGTAGCAAAAAAAGAGAAAAGAGGGGGTTGTGAGAGAGTGATAGATAGAGAAAAGAGAGAGAGAGAGGAGAGAAAGCAAAGACAGAGGGAGAGAGAAAGAGCAGAGAGTAAAGAAAGAGTTGAGAAAGAGAAAGAGGAGAGATGGAAAAGGGAGAGACACAGAGAGAGATGGGAGAAAGAGACAGAGGACAGTGGAGAGAGAGACAGAGTGAGAGAGAAAGCAAGAAAGGAGAGAGATAGCAAAGAGAGAGAAAAGAGGGGGTTGTGAAAGAAGGAGAGATAGAGAAAAAGAGAGAGCAGAGAGAGGGACAGAGAGCAGACAGAGCAGAGAGAAGAGAGAAAATGGGGGAGAGAGACAGCAGAGATTAGAGAGAGAGATAGAAAAAAGAGAAAGCAAGGGAGAGTTGAGAAAGAGAGAGAGAGGAGAGACAGAAAAGGGAAAGACACAGAGAGAGATGGGAGAGATAGACAAAGAACAAAGGACAGAGAGAGAGAGAGAGAGAGAGAGAGAGAGAGAGAGAGCGAGAGAGTATAGAGAACAGTGCAGTCAGCTGTAGATCTAAAGAGAAACATTATTAATATGATATATATTCACTTTTTTCTAACAGATCAAATAAGCTACATGTCAGAGTTTGTTCACTGCTGAGGAATAATTATTTTAAAATCTCTCTCCTGTTTTCCGCAGCTGTGTATTGTGATTAGGTGTGAATTCCTATCGGTGAGCTCAGTAATGTCGTCGGCGGCCCCCGGGGCTTTCTCCCGCTCAACAATTAATTCAGCTCATGAAGGAGTTGATAATTAGCTGATGAGCTTAATCAGGTGTGCTGGCACAGGCTCCTCCAGGACTGCAGCTTCAGAAGCCTGCCTTAATTACCTTCCCCATCTACCACAGAGGCCTTGGGTGTCTGAATCTGCTCAGGCAGATCTATTGTCCAGTGAAGTTTACGTCTGATGCTCATGTAAGTCTTGTTTTTGCTTTAAATATTTGGACATGTCAGGTCTTCACTGCGGCTGTCTTGGGTCTCTGCTTCATCTTGGGGAGTTTTACCTTCAGTAAGTGAAATGCATGCTCAAATGGATTGAGGTCAGGTGACTGAATTGGCTATTGTAGAACATTCCACTACTTTGCCTTAGAAAAGTCTTGGGCCCCTTTCTCAGTATGTATGAGGTCATCATTGCTCATCTGCACTGTGAAGCAGCGTCCAACGAGTTTTGAAGCATGTCTGAATCTGAGCAGATAATCAACCCCTGTAGTCTCCAGAATTCATCCTGCTGCTTCTGTCAGCAATCACATCTTCAATAAGTACGAGGAGAACCAGTTCTATTGGCAGCCATACATGCACACGCCTTGGCACTACCTCCACCATGCTCGACAGATGAGGTGGTATCCTGAGTTTTCATTATCTCAAGTGAGCTGTGTTTATATATGTATATATATATATATATATATATATATATATATATATATATAATATATAAATCGCTGTTGTCGAAAGAAAACCTTGTATCTCCGCTTTTGTCGTTTTTCAGTTTTTTCACACAATTTGAAAATACCTGTTGCCTTTTCATGAAGAATGGACCAAAAGAAACGGCCCAAAATGATTTGGAAAAATGTCTGGTTCCATTGACTTACATTAAAAGTAAAGCAGATTTTTTCCTTTTCCTGTAAAGTTATCATTTTGGAGACACAAGGTTTTCTTCCAAAAACAGCGAGATATTAAGCTCACTTAAGATAAAGGGAAATATATGTGCTCTACACCTCCAATCACACCTAATTTCCCATGAGGCTTTGTGTCTGTTGGCCTTGCTGTGGACTATTGTAATGGTGGGAGGGTAATTTAAGTCATTTGTATAGTCACATCTTATTTATTGCTTTTATTGTGTTACCATGGACACAGACAAGGATTATTTTTATCATGAGACGAGTACATTAGTACATTAGAGATTAGGGAACTGCAGTAGATTGCATTTACACATAAATCAGCATTGGATTACTGTCAAATGCTGTTTTGCAAGACGTTCTTCATATCAGTGTGAAATGAAACCAGTGTCAGGATCATAACGAAGATAACAACAAAAATAATAATATCAGATCATGACTGAGCTCCTAAAGGGACAATAAAATGTAAATCTTCAAGCTTTCAGGTGAGAAACCTTTGCACATGCAAGGACCCAACAGGGACTCACCACCAGTTCGACTTTGCAGTAAACTCTGAAATCTTCACTGCAGAATCGTAATTAAGACTGTGATCCCACTGAAAACAGAAAGAGCTGGTATTTTTAGCCCGAAGCTTGTGGAGCATCACTCCTGTGGATACTAACAGAAGCAGCAGCAGCTGTTGTGATTGAGAGTTCGTCCTGTGTTGACAACTCAAAGGCTGAGAGCTCCTCAGTGGGGGGCTTTCAGACAAGCCTGGAGGAAATATTCCTCCAGCTCAAACTGGACTCATGGAAAGCCAATAATACAGCACTGTGCGAAAGTCAGAGACCACCCTTCATTCATTTGTCAAGTCAAAACAGCCATTTAGTACAAGCTGTTCATTTTCAGGAGATGTTTCTCAGGAGTTTAGATGTAACTTTCATGTAACTTTCATAAGAAGAAAATGAGGCTCCAACAACCACCTGGAAGAGCTGGTAGCCCCCAAAACTGCCCCCATCAGATAAACAGCACTTAAAGCTTTCATCTCTGAGAGAGAGGAGAAAATCAAGCTGCTTCAGATCTGAAAACATCCACAGGTGTTTCTGTCCATCCTTCCACTGTGAGAAGACGACTCAGCGCTGTGGGTCTGAAAGGATGTGTAGCTGTTCAAGAAGAACCTCACTGAGAAAAGGAGACGGACAAATCAAACAAAGAAGCTGAACGATGGGCTGACCACCCCAGAGTCCAGACCTCAACTTCACTATACTTCCTGTAGTGTATTACAGTCTGTCAGAATGACTGTGTGGATCATATGAACATTATGAAGCATTATGAAGTGCTTATAATAGCAGTATGGAAGCCATATCATTCCCTACTTTTTCCATGATTCATTTCTTTGTTGACTAACCCCTACAGGCGTATCACTGGCTGCCTTTCACTGCAGCTATGTGTTAAATTTAGGCCTCATGGATTCAACCCCCAAAACACTGTCAGTCTTCTATTCCCCTCTGCTCACATTATCAGCACATTTCAGCATTCTTAATTACAGATAGAGGACCTCTCTGGGGTGGCTTCACTGACTAAACCCCCCCAAAGCCATAAACAAATCTTGCACTTAAATCGCTGAGAGTGATGCTGATTGAAACTGCTGTTTATTCATGAGGAAGTATCCCAGCATGCTTTGTCAAGCGTACGAGGCCCACATGTTTATTATGGCAGATGGATCTTTGAGCGAATGCATCCACACTGAGTTCCATGCCACACGATTTCCCAATATTACAGCAAGTTAACACCCACTGTGTTAATTGAGAGCAGCAGTAATGACTCCAGTGTACACTGTGGGTGTTAATTTAATACCAGTGATTTTCACACATACAAATAAACCTTCGCTTACAGCACTAAGAACCTCGTCCAGTGGCACCACCATTAAACTGTTGTTGCCAAATGGTTATTATAGCTATAAACCTGTCACATATGGTACAGTGGGGGGAAAGATGACCCCTTGCATTCTTACGATTTATTCCAGAGAAACATTGTGCAGCTATTTGATTGATTTTTGCTATTAGTGATCAATGCAGTTACATCATCATCATCATTAACCGCCAGGTTAATAGTCCAGGTCGGGTCGCGGTAGCAGTTGGGAGAGTAGAGAATCCCAGATGACCCTGTCCCCCACAACTTCCTCCAGCTCGTTCCCGGGGACCCCAGCTGCTCCCAAGGCCAACTTGGAGATATAATCCCTCCAGTGGGTCCTAGGACGACCCTGGGGGTCTCGTCCCAGTAGGCCGTGCCTGGTACACCCCCACCGGGAGGCATCCAGGGGCATCCAGATCAGACGCCTGAACCACCTCAACAGGCTCCTTTTAATGCAGAGGAGTAACGGATCCGCTCTGAGCTCCTCCTGGATGACCGAGCTCCTCACCCTATCAAGGAGAGTGTAGCCGGCACCCTGCGAAGGAAGCTCATTTCCGCCGCTTGTATTCATGTTCCTATTCTTTCGGTCATTACCCACAGCTCATGACCATAGGCGAGGGTCAGGATGTAGACCGACTGGTAATAGAGAGCTTCGCCTTATGGCTCAGCTCCCTCTTCACGCTACAGTCCGGTACAGTGACCGCATTACTGCTGCCGCCTGTCCCAGCCTGCGGCCGATCTCACCATCCCTCTTCCCATCACTCGTGAAAAATACCCCTGAGATACTTACACTCCTCCACCTGGGGCAAGTCCTTTCCCTTTACCTGGAGTGGGCATGCCAATCTTTTTCCGGGCTAGGACAGTTTCTGCATATTAAATTGTTCAAGGAAAGTCTTTTTTAATACAGTGAGGGGAAACAAGTATTCAGACACTAGTGTTTTTCAAATTTAACATGCTCCCAATACATATATCCACTTAAAACTAAACCTTTATTCATCAAAATTGCATAAAAACAGCACAGATTTGATTCATGACGTGGAAACAAGCGTAGATTTAAGCGCTTCAGTGCGTGAAATCAAGTGCACGCCCTCGATTTACATATCATTTACATGAACCTTGCCCTAATTCAAGCTTGTTTTATGATGCCAATAAAGCAGTAGCATTCAGCAGCTTGTGAGCCAATGGCAGTGAGTGCACTGCTCCCCCTACTGACCAAACTTTATAGTGTTAACAGTATGAAGACTGCAAAAATATTAAATAAAATATGAAATAAATCAAATGTCTTAGATATTTTAAGAGGGTGGAATGATGTGATTGTGTAGTGGAAGACTTTTCCTAACATAGTATATTTAAATGCTGTATTATTGCAGTGTATGCTGTGTTTTGTGTTGTTTATTTTGTGGGCGGAGTCAGTAGTATAAAACAAAAGCACAGTGTAATATGTCTTTGAATGGAATATGAAACAATTGCAGCATTTGTTTACACAAATGTGCATGCAGAATAAGCACATACACTTTTTACAGGATTGCCACGGGCACAAATTATTAGTATGAATGTTATTTTCGTTTTTTATTTTTTTTATGGGTATTAGTAATATAGATGATACTGATACTAGTTTTGGTTGTTTAACCTCAAATCAAGCACTTTTTCAGGTTGTTAAACTACTACACTCATATTTACGCAGTCCTATAAGATGTGAGTCTAATCATACAGACATGCCAAAGATGAAACTACTGTTAAACATAAACAAAAAAGTACATATTTATAAGCATAAACAAAGATTTTAGAAGGTTTAAAATAAAATAAATGGGGAAAGAAGTATTCTGACACCACAAATGAATAACCTTAGTCCTTTGTTGTAAAGCTATTGTTGGCAACGACAACTTCGAAAGGCTACATTAAGAAGTAATTAGCTTTTTGCATTATTTTCATTTAATTTTGGCCTATTTTTCTAGGCAAACCTGTTTCAATTCCCCAAGGATATGAGAGTCTCTCTGATGGACTGAATTTCAAAATCCACCAAAATTTTTTCAATGGGATTGAAACACAGTCAGGAGATTGGTTAGGCCATTCAGTGCACCATAGAAACCAGTCTTGAGTTATTTTGGCTGGATGTTTGGGGTCATTGTCTTCTCCTCAGATTCAGTTTACTGGCTGATGAGATAGAAATTCTCCTCTAATATCTTCCCGTTCACTCCTCCATTCATGTTTCCTTTGATAATGCGTAATGCTCTAGCACCATTTGCAGAGAAGCAGCTCCATATCATGATACTCCCACCATCATACTTCACTGTGGGTGCTCTTCGGATCATACAAGCAACACCTCCTTCTCCAAACATGACAAGCTGAACTGAATTGAGCTCTACTTTGCTGTTTCTCTAACCAGAGAACTTTGTTCCAGAGCAGTTCTGAATGTCTAAAATGCTCAGGTGCAAATTTAGATGCACATTTCTGTGCTTCTTAATAGGGAGAGGAGTTTTGTGTTGCATGTAGGAACGGAGATGACTGCGGCGCAGCTCATGAGGTTAAGCAAACATCATTTTGTTAGATTTTCATCTTGAGATGCAAAGTTGTTCACTGTGGTTTCAGTGGCTGGCCAGCATTAGCATCAAATGCTATCTATAGCAAATTTAATGTCATATTGTGATAAAGGCATAAGCCATTCATACACACCTAAGCATTGCTTATACATGGCTTATTCATTGCTTATGCATGTATTATGAATATTATTAAGCTTTCAAATAAAGTGTCAACAAATATACCTTGTAAGTAGAATACTTTATAAAATATGATTGATTTTTTTTAATTTTCTGATTTTATCATTTGTTTCAATATAATCAAGTAATTAATAAGTCAGTTTTGTATTTCATTTTAATGGTGGAGATTTGAAACTAATAATCAGTGTTGCACATTAAATATTGAATCTTACTTCTTTATTCATATCATTAATATTTGACCCCAACACTGTAAAGTTTTGCACTGGACATTCTGTGTTACCACTCCAGTATCTGCTGGTCCATTAACCCCTTAAAACCCAGGCTTATTACATACTAACGCTTATTATTCAGTAACTACAGGGACTTCAATGCAAACTGTCTGAGCTATTCTTAGGTTATAGAAGTGTGTAACAAAGATTTGGGTCAGCCCAACTTTGGGTGGGCCCTGGCCATTTAAGGGGTTAAGCCCTGATGATGTTCTCTACTGAGGCCAGCACTGAAAAATCACACTTCTGACTGCAGCCTCAGTCCAGAGTGAGCAGTCTGAGTCTTCATATTGGTGAACTGCATCCTCAGTCCAGAGCGAAACCTTCGGTCAACCCACACATCACTATTGCTCTGAGAGTAAAGGAAGGCAGGGAACAAAGGCATTGCTCTTCAGCAAACCATAGAAATCACCTTTTCATCAGAACTGCAGAAAAGCTGTAGAAGTAGAACTCCTTCTTCACCACAGAGCAGCTCTCAAGCTTGTGAACAAGCTTTCATGATGAATTATGAGATCGTTTTGCATTGACTTTCAATTTTTACTGCAGTGTTGGTTTTAATTTGATGATAACTAAATGAATCTGTGTCAGCATGTGCTATATTTTCTCAAGAATAAAGGAATAGTTTAGTCTTTATGAACAGCTTATGTTAGTTCACATGAGATGACACCACTCCCCACCCCCACCCCAATGCTTGGCATTGTGCAATTTGACCTTAGGCTTGTGTGAAGCTCCATTTCGTGAAGCTCTTGTGCTGATGTTGTTTCCAGAGGCAGTTTGGAGCTCTTTAGTGAGAGACAAAATAGAGAATCGGCGCTTGGCAGTCCTGCTCTGTGAGTTTGGATGGTCTCCTGTTTCGTGGCTGAGCTGTTGTTGCTCCTAGACTCATCCTTTTCACAGTAACAGCACTTACAGTTGTCCGGGGCAGATCTAGCAGGACAGAAATCTCACTGGCTGACTTGTGGCAGAGGTGGCGTCCTATGACAGTGCCATGTTTAAAGTCACTGTGCTCATCAGTTCGACCCTCTACTGCCAGTGTTTGTCTAACGAGACTACAAGACTGTGTGCTTAATTTGATCCACCTGTTAGTAATGGGTGTGGCTGAAACACCTGAACTCAGTAATTATGAGGGACCTCCCAGTACTTTTATACATATAGTGTAGCTTAAAGTCAGTTACCTCAGAAGTCAGTAATCTCAGCTAACGTTACTAGCCTAGCCTTTTTCTTTGTGTATCTTTCAGCTCAAAAACAGCCAGTTTGTGAAGAGGTGGTAACCTGATACCAAGCGTGAGGAGTGATATTTCACTCTATTTATATGAGTAGAGTGTAAAAGTGAAGTTGAACCTGGGTTTTTCGGCTCGCTCTGCTGGCATTATATAGCAGCGCTGTGCTATGTGACGCTGCTTGGCGCGATGTCGCGTGTCCAGTGTGCGGTGGCCTTTAGACAAAGAAAGCAGCAGGAGTGCTGTGTGGACATCATTTCGCTTTAGAGCAAATAAGGATGGAAAGGCAAATGATATGAGCAAGCCAGTATGCAAATGGCACTTCAGAACATTTCCAGCTAAGCGTGCCAACACATCAAATCTCTCCAAACACCTAAAGGACCAGCACGCTGACCTGTACAGGGAGATTCAAGAGGTTGGTGAATGCTCCTGCTTTCAGTATCACTGGAACATTTAACGAGGTGAACAAAAACAGTGATTTAGAGAAGAAATCTTATGTTTATTTTAATATGTTTATCTAAAAAAATGAAAGACTCTCAGTTTTGTATGGTTTTGGTATCAAAAATGGTATTGCATTTCAATATATTTTAAAATATTGTATCAAAGTTGAAACTGTCAGCATTGTGACAGCACCAGTAGACAGCCTTCAAAAAAATGTTAATATTATGTATTTCTTGTTGAAGGAATAAAATACCTTATAAAATGTGACAGATGACAAGACAATAGATGAAATGAGAAAACAAAGAAAATTGCATTTAATTCCTCAATCTGTTTTGTATCTATTTTAGCTGAAGTAACAAATATTGGAAAAAACATTAGCTGTAACATGCTAAGATGATTCATTGATAAGGAATTTTTCTTTTTGTGAAGTAAATGTCTGGGGAGAGTTTACTGTTAGAAATAAAGGTTCTGCTTAGGTTCATCAACAGTGTAAATGTTCCCTCAAAGCTCCAACAGTGGTTTTAAGGTCTGATTGTGAACCTTAAATAAGTTTTTCCAGGTGAAAAGTTCGTATTTGTACCTTTTCATAACCGAATGTTTTAAACAGAACAGTAAAATAAAAGCCTGGAGACGAGACGGGGTGTGTGGAGTCAATACAGCTTAAAACATATCATTTCAGTGGATTATGGTTCAGTTATGTTCCCTGACTGAAGGTACTGAGATGGACCCTTGAGGAGACCACCCCAGTGACAAGAGGGGAACTGCCCCAGTGATAGTTTAGTGCCTTTACTTCTGAGAGTACACTGAAAAAATATCCCTTCAACACAGAAATGTCTCTATACATGGTATGTTTTCACATATGGTTGTGTTTAGTTTTCATCAAAAACCGAACGTGCTGTGTGATCATGGGATAAACTGTGAGGGAATGACTCCAGGCCCAAATTCATCAAATGTCAGGAGGCCTGGTCCAGACGTCATCACCAGACAAATCAAACTCGAAACATGTGGCATTGTTTAATATCGCTCTGATTAGATTGGCTCTCCAGTAATATTCACACAGGCTCTTCTGCTGGTTCAGTAAATCTTTGAACTGTCGTGTTTAATGTTAATTTACGCTCCCCTTCAAAAGTTTGGGGACTTTTGCCTTCTTTTGAAAGTTGTCTGAGTATTTTTTGATTTTCGTTGTTATTTTTCATTTAAAAAGGGAAACAAAGTTTGTATTAGCAGATAATCCAGATTTAGCTTCCACACTCAGTTCCATGCTCATCAAAGTGCCTTCCTCAGCGTGAAGAGCAGGATTTGCCTAAATAATGATTTGTCAGTTTTCCAAACTATTGTTAAAAGCTATTATGGAAACTCTTTTGACCCAAAAGGTGATTAAACTGCTAAAAGGTTTGAGTGCTGACATCACAACAAGGAGATAAAGTAATTGACCTTTGTAGGGCTGTTAGCAGGTCTTCTTTCAGTTTTCCAGTGTTTGCCAAGAAAAGCAGCAGAATAAATGCAACATAACATGAGAAAAGACAACATTAACTTGGATCCATCAATGACAAACATTGTTACCACAGTAAAGAAATTAGCATTGTAGTCAAGACCAATAGAGTCGGAGTCAAGGCCGAGACCTGGCATGGCGAGGCTGAGACAAGACTAAGACAAGAGTTTTCAGAAAATAGAAACAAAAAAAAGAAGTAGTAGCTCTTTGTACACTCATTATCATCCACTGTGTATTATATATGTTAACCCCCTTAAAATCCCAGGCTTATTACACTCTACGGCTTATTTTCCAGTAACTACAGGGACTTTGGTGCAAACTGGCTGAGCTATTCTTAAGTTATAGAAGTGTGTAATAAAGCTTTGGGCCTGCCAGTTGGCCCTGACCATTTAGGAGTTAATATATAATATTCCATCATGTATTTTGTAAAAAAGTAACATTTAATAAAATAAAATACAGCTAAAACATATTAATTATTATTATGTTGAAGTTTATTCCAACTTTGGACTGTAACAGTTGGATGCAAATGATGTTGAGGTTCTTCTCTAAAATGTTTATTGTCACATCACATTTACACAGGTGCGAAGGTGAGTGAAAATCTAAGGTGCGTAGCCCCCTCATAGTACTTAAATACAAAAACATGAAAAAATACAAAAAAAAACATATACACATTAGACTCTAAATATACACATTAATATACACCAGTATCACACCATTCCATGTACAGTTTCATAACATTAGTGTAGGTTATGAAATAAAGCTATGATATGTAGTGTCATACACTTTTCCATATGTGCAATTAGTGAGTCTGAGGTCGATAATGTGCAGGTGTAGATTTGCTGAAGTTACAGTAAAATCAGAGTGAGTCTGTTTGAGGTGTGGAATCAACTGAATATAAACCAAACAGCATCCATTTTTATTATTGAATAAAAATACAGTAATAATAACATCCCAATCTGCCCTCAGAAGAGGTTTGAATTTTGGAACCAATGAACATCAACAAATATATCCCAGTTAATCCGTCATGGAAAGATCAGTTAGATCCTCAACCAGCAGAACAGGTTTAATTTTAAACATGTAGAAAATCTGTTTGAAAGTTTTGTTGATATTCAATACTTACAGAAGTTCAGTTAGCTCAGGCGGAGGCATCACACTCAGATGGTCCCAAACAATTTCCAAGTCCACCTGACCCTGAGACCAAGAAAAGACCAAGTCCAAATGATGTTGAGACCAAGAGCGTAAATTTACACTGGAGACCAGACTTGAGTACTACAACACCAAAACCAGTGAGTGTGTTTACATGCATCTAATAATCCGATCATAATCGGATTTCTGCAGTTATCTGATTATTCAAATGGCCATGTAAACACAATACTCTGATCTAGAAATCCGATCAAGAAATCTGATAAAGAGGCTGGATTTTATCTCAGTAATCAGATTCCTCAGTGCATGTGAACTCTTACTCTGATTTCTTTCAGATTTCTCAGTCTGAGCATGTGTGAAAACAGACGGCGGTACTGGAAATAAGTGAGCAGTGTTGCCTCGAGATGCAGCAAAATGCTTGATGATATGAAGGATTTAAATATTCTTCATCTTCTAGATGAGGTATGTTCATATTTTCAGGTAAAGTGGTGCGACTTTTTTTTTTAAGCTGCAACACGAAGTCTGACCTTTACGTTAAGACTAAGGCTAAAACTAAGTGACCCTTATTAGTCCCACAACAGGGAAATTTCACCTCCACAATCTAACCCATCCATGCAGTGAGACACCACATACACACTAGTGTTCACACACACTAGGGGGCAGTGAGCACACTTGCCTGGAGTGGTGGGCAGCCCTATCCACAGCGCCCGGGGAGCAGTTGGGGGTTAGGTGTTTATTGGCCAGTTGCAAAGCAGAAATCTGATTACTGTCTGACTCATGTAGACCCAGAGTTTCACATTATCTGATAACCCAAGTGCATGTAAACGTGTTGATCGGATTACTGACAAAATCTGATTTTCTGCAGTTTTCAGATTGCTAAGTGCAGATAAACTCACTCTATGTTTGTCAGGAGAATTTTTCCTGTCCTGAGTGCTTATTACTGTCTCCCTGCCAAGCTACTCCTTCGCTGTCAAGCTTGCACTAATGCTAAGCAGGTTAGCCAATTACCCTAATATGACCTATATCACCAGCTGTTCAGTGGGTGAAGATAGTTGTGCCCCCTCAGTAATTTATTTTGCCCCGCTGCCCCCCGAATCCCACATCAGTCCTCATTAATTCAAACAATGTCCTCTTTTACATTCATAACACTCTGTCTGTGGCCTAGCTATGCTCTCTCCACCATGCTAACCACCTATGGCCCCATGTTCTTTACTTCACGTCCTCGAGGGCTACAGAGCAGATTTTTGAGGAACTTTAACAGCTCTTCGGCAAGATGTTCATGATCTCATTCAGGACTGAATAAGACTACTTAGATCTTTCTGGAAGAAAAAAAAATCAGACCTAACCATCCACTGCCATCATTTGGGGTGAAAGTAAAAGCCCACCAGCTTTGATCTTGGAACCAGCTATTGCTTTCTGAACTCCACTCTTAACTACCGTTAGAAGAAATACAGGCAAACACCACCAACTCCTCTTCCCTCACTAATGAAGCAGGTCCTGCTCAACTTGTCATCACTGTTTGGCTCAGAGTGCGGAGCGCTAGGCTAATTAGCCTGGGCTCAGTCTGAGTATCAGAAGCCCTGGCAGCTCCTGCAGATTTGATGGAGATATGTGGTGGCAGATGGCAGCGCGGAGACCAGCGAATTAGAATCGGAATGGGATAAGCCTCGCGTTCCACCGCGGTTTGTGCTGGAACATGACAGCGACGTTTTAAGTGGTATTTGTGATGTTACTAAAAACATTCCAGTAGTATCCTTGAAGTCTTTAAACGAGATGTTGCCATGAAGCGATGGACTTACTGTAGAAATACGTCCTCTTTAATCACACATTAGCGAGTACGACTAATGAGATGCCAACATGAAAGCCGATGGCGCTCAGGCTTGCTGTCAACCATAAAAGGCTCTGCTTTTATACTGAGGTGGCTTTCAGAAGTGCTATTTATAGTTAAAACCTTTACCCAGGATACACTGTCCACACAGCAGGCCATCAAGACCCTGAAGTTACTTTGATCAGTAGACATTTTTTGCTCCTGTCAGTTATTGTTCTAAAAGTGCTTTGAGAATAGAGCTGCTGTCACGGGAACAAAGGCTGGCCAGCCGTACACACAGGCAGCATTTTTAATACATTTGCATTGGTAGATGCCTTAAAGCTACACTATCTAAGACTGGGGTATTTGGAGACCTCTCTGGTGGAAAAGTGTAATTGCATGCAATGTGCAGAAGAACGCTTTGTAATATGGGTTGTGCTTCAGATCCCTTCTGATAATCTGATTATTGTGAGCAAGAGAATTCAGAGAGAACTCAACAAAACTTGGTAAAGGACATCTTTTGAGGATGTAAGTGAATTATCTACTCTTCAGCAGTATAATGTTGATTTGCACGTGAGACCCAAACGTCGAGCCGGACCTTCTTTTTGAGCCTGTGCATTGACGTTAATCGGTGTGCAAAATACACTTAGTATTATGGGGGTGTATCCATCAGAATTAGAAAGAAAAGCAAGGGTCAAAACCAGTGAAATCCAACACAAGAAACAGGCTCAGAACTCAGGTGAGGTACTCAAGTAGCAACACAGAGACTTTGCAAACACACAATGAAAACAAAGGGGTATTAAGCAGTCTTAACATCCTTAGGATGAGCTGCAGCTGTGTGGGAGAGGAGAAGAGTGGATGGAGCCAGGGAGAGTCCAAGTCAGTCTCCCCGGGGCACGTCCCATGTTGGCAGCACTGATTGGTTTGACAATTCTTCGTCTGAAAATGCTCTTTTCTAGTTTCTTTTGTCTTCAGTTTGAGCAATTCAATTCCACCGATTAAAGTCTCTTAGGAATTGGACAAGTTTTTAGTTTTACAAATGAGCTGCGGTATATAGTCAAGTTTTTCAGACATATCCCAGCCATAGTTACAGTCGCCAGGCCATAAAGGACCAACTAGGTGGACCAGTTTGCTACAGCGCCACCCTGAGGCAGAGCAGTGCTGCAGCTCTAGTTAGTTAAGAACACCAAAGACAGACACTCACCAATTGCGGGTGAAGCAGGTAAACAAAGAACTTTCCTTGAATTTATATTTGAGCATGTTTTACCATAACGGACCGCATAGTGTCATAATAGGTTTATTTTCAGGGACACCCTATTTGATTTTGAGACATTCAGGGGGTCCAGGGGTCCCAGACCCCCCATGACCCCCTGTATTTTGCACCTTGAGTTTAATACATGAGTTTTAAATTATTTCAAGCTTTGGTGGATGACTTGCAGCATCGCACGCTCACCATTTTAGCATTTTTTTTTCTTTCTTCTGACTCAATTTCAACCTTTTCTTGCTTCCACAGGAAGCCAATGGAGTGATCTCAGCAAAGGAGTCAGGTGGGAGAACGGGATTATGGATCAAATGAAGCCTCAGCATTCTAAATGCTCTATGAGCGAAGGCCTGCAATGATGGAATTGCAATAGTCAAGTCTCCAGAGAAATAGAGCTTTCAGCCTTTACAGTCAGGAAGGATCGAATTCTCCTTGATGTTGTGAAGTAGGAATTTGGTGGTGTTATGTGATCAGAGAAATTAAGTTGATCAGCTAGGATTCCTCCATGGATCTTAGCCCTGCATGATGGATGGTAGGAATACATAGTGATGGAGAAGTCTTGTATTAGAGAGTGCTTTGCAAGAAGGTAGATGAGTTCTGTCGTCCAGATTCAATTTATGGTGGTGAGTCACCGTTCGAGAAGAGATATCAGCAAAACTGCTTTTTTGTGGGATGTTGGAGGTGGCTGGTGGAAATAAGATGTGGGAGAACCACTATCGCAGAGAAGTGCTAGAATCTTGATGTATTTAGAAGAATATTGCTAAAGCTACTGTTCTAACACCACCAGACACAGTGTTCCCCACCAGACACAGTGTTCTGGAAAAGTTATGGCACCTTGATATCTCCAGAAAAACAACATCACACTAATGTCATTCTTCTAGAATTCTGATGTCTCCAGGGAGTTCACTGTTCAGGAAATAGCAGCATCCACCAAGAGTGATTATTCTGGAAATAGTTCTGGAATCCTGATGTTTCAGAAGAACAGTAGCTCACTGTTCTGGAATTGCTTCTAGAGTATTGATATTCCCAGAATAATCCTGCCAGAACTATTGGTCTGGAAATGATTTTCATAATGATGTGTCCAGAAGGACAACATCCACCTGTACTCATGGAGATGATTCTAGAATCTTGACGTCTACAGTAGAACAGCATCGATCAAGAGCCACTGTTTAGAAAACAGTTCTAGACTGGTGATGTCTCCAGAAGAACAGTATTTATGTACACTGTATTCCCAAACGATCACAAGCATTTGCAGAAAACAAGTACACCCAACTGGTCTGATTTATAGTTGCCAGTTCTTGCTGAGATCCAGCTATGATCTCCATGATCCAGCTCATGATCCATGAATATTTCAATATTTACCACTTTACTGTTGGAGACAGCAGCAGAATTGTCTGTGAAGTCAATAATATCACTGAATTGTCAAGTCGTAAGAAGCTCAGGCAACGGTCTTTGTAGTATAGTCGTGAATTTGATGGGAATGTTCCTCAGCATTGTGGTTGATTCACAAGTGTGATTTCATGAAGGTTTTTGAAACATGGATGTTTGAAATGGTTTAAAAATGCAGAGGTCAGTATGTTTTAGAGAAAGTAAGAGGCTTTGTTTGGAGCTGAAATAGCAGCAGGTAGAATAAAAGTCCATTTGTGTTTGATTTGTGGCTCTGGAAACCCATAGGCACTGTATCTTTTTTAAACTTTGCTGTTTCTCAGTTGAAAGACATCTGTTTGTACTTAAAGGTCTTAATTATGTGCAACATAATTACCCTCAAGAATGTCTGATTTTATCATAAAGAAGTGTTTTTAAAGCCGTGAGTCACTCCATGTACGACTTTCAGAGTTCAGAGCATGACTGGTTTTGTGATATGCCTGCCATTCTTTGCACAAGCTAAGAGGCAGACAGGACAAAGTGCAAAATGCTCAGGAACTTACAATAACGCCCCTAACAATTCCCTTTTCATAAATCTCCTCTCAAACCGATGTCAGAGCCAGTGGGGAGCCAAAGTCAATGACAAAGAAAGAAATGCGGAAAATTTGTCAACCCATGAATTTCTTCCTTCTCAAGAGGGAAAGTGGCAGAGGTGCCGCGTCTCTTTATTCCTCTCTTTTCTCACTCTCTGTTCCTCTGATTACCATCATTTGCGTTTCTCTCAGGTGAGTGGGCCTCAGCAATCAGCCAAAGTGCAGGTCTTTACTCACCGACATGAAAGACCCCAAATGCTCGAATCAGCTCGCACTGCACTTTCCAAGCGCTCACAAATATCAGCAAACAACCCAAACGGCCACAGCAAAGAATGAACATTTAGAAAAATGCTGCCAGCATTCTCGAACATTAAGAGCAGAGTCTGCTCTGTTTGACTCTGTATTGGTGATGGGCATTTCCAGTAATTTCGTAGTAGTGATAATAGGACAGTCCCACAGATATTCCAAAAAAATTACATAATTAAATGGTTAAGATGTAAATAAAGTCATTCAGAGTGGTTTGGTGTGAAACGCTCTGTTCTAGAGAAACTTACCGAGTCAGAACTGTTCACAGTGGTGGTGATAGGAACCAGACGTCCACCTCTAAAAGCTCCCTCACAGAAAGTTCCTACATGAAATGGTTATGAATTCACTGCCTGACGACTGAGACACTGTTTTATGATAGCTTTTGGGATAAAGGTTTGGCCTTGAATGTACTTTAATCCATTTATGTTATCCCATTCAGGGCAGGTGGCGTTGTAAGTCAACGGTATGTTTTTCAGATTTATGACTATTTTCTGGAAAAGTTATGCCATCTTGATATCTCCAGAACAACATCGCACTAATGACATTCTTCTACAATTCTGATGTCTCTAGGGAGGTCACTGTTCAGGAAATAGCAGCATCCACCAAGAGTAATTATTCTGGAAATAGTTCTGGAATCCTGATGTTTCAGAAGAACAATAGCTCACTGTTCTGGAATTGCTTCTAGAGTATTGATATTCCCAGAATAATCCTGCCAGAACTATTGGTCTGGAAATGATTTTCATAATGATGTGTCCAGAAGGACAACATCCACCTGTACTCATGGAGATGATTCTAGAATCTACTATTATCTATTAGCATCAACATTCCCTATAAAACATTCCCTATAAAACATTCCCTATAAAACTCGTAAGAGGACGTGTAGGTTTGGATAGTAAATGAAATTTGATAAATTTGTGTTGTAGTCATCATGATCCCTGGTTCCTATCACCACCACTGTGAAGTAATTAAAGTCTATAAGTTTCTCCACAATGAACCATTTCATATCAAACCACTCTGAATGATGTTTCTGTTTACATCTCAATGACTGAATTATTTAGAAATTTCAAAAAATTGGAAAACTGGAAATTGGAATTCCCTTTTACTGCTTTTTGAAATAAACTGAAAAATTACATTAAAATAGTTCTAAGTTTGGTTATTAAGCGAAATGTGGAGATAAAAATGTTCACAGCTTTAAGTCATTCAAGCCACTGAGTGACTTTGTTTCCCACGACTGTGTTTTTTGTTGTAGCACTTTCTTGACAATCGCCTATGTAAGGGCCCAGCCTCTGCTGCCGGCAGCCAGCAGAGGGCAGCGGCTGTGAGGTGCCACAAGTTCAGGGAACTCCAATTCCCAGAAGCCCTCGGGCTGATTAGGCCCAACCTGGCACACCTGTGGACTTCTCTACTTAAGGCTGTGGCAAACAACAGCCCTTTGTCGCACCTTTGTAGAGGGGTGACCGGTATGGTACTTAGCCAAGGTGGGTCTTTAAATGAAAAGAAAAGAAAAGAAAAGAGGGCTGAAAAAACAAAAGAGAGAAATTGCCCCAAAACTACTTAAAAGTAGGACTGTGGTCAGTCCTAACCATAGGTTGCATTTCTAGGCTGTTTACGAAGTGTCCTTCACTTGGAACGGCCTTCTATGATGTTGCGGCCAAGAAATGCAGCCTAGACTTTGGAACACAGCTATTGAGTAAAATAATACGATGTATGATGTTTCTCCAGTATATAACGAGTAAAGAGTGACTTTAGATGGAAGTCTTTCACTAAGGTCCTACATTCTTCAACATTATTTTGAAGTGGGAAACCCTCAGGGCCTTCTAGGTCTTCAAAGAAGTCCTTCTGATTTTTGGGAACTAATGTACACAATGGCTGCTAATGGGAAACGGGTGACCATAAATTTTAGCATTCTGGAGATAGTGACCTCTGTAGGCAAGGAGGGGAAACTTTACCAGTGGACATGACACTCATTTCATTGTTTTGGTTGGAAACAAAAGGATTAAAATCTTCAAAGTCTAGCCTTACACATTAGATT
This sequence comes from Colossoma macropomum, assembly GCF_904425465.1. Classification (NCBI taxonomy): domain Eukaryota; kingdom Metazoa; phylum Chordata; class Actinopteri; order Characiformes; family Serrasalmidae; genus Colossoma; species Colossoma macropomum. Next base: position 41,887,054 of record NW_023494795.1, on the reverse strand, counting down.
AACTACCATCATAATAATGAAGTGACAGAAGAATCAATCACACTTTTATTTATAATGGGACCTTGTTGAGAGAACACCATTCCAAAAGGACTAGAAGTTCTAGACACATCACTGACTGTGAATGAGTTGTAGTCTAAGCAGTGTTCTGGTTAGTTGTTAGGAATGGAAAACGGCGGCAGCAGCTCTATGCCAGGACACTTTACTGAAACAAGAAAAACTGATACATACAAACTTAGATATATGGAAAGTGTCCATTAGAAGCTTCAAATAGAACACACAATGTCTTTTACAAGCTTCAAATGTCTGCGTACTATCTAGAACAGCCAAAAAACATTCACATGCACAAGTGTTAGCTTAGCGTTAACATGCTATTAGTCAAGTCATCCTCCAGGTGAGCAAGCCAGGGGCGACAGTGGCAAGGAAAAACTCCCTCAGAGCTGAGGAAGAAACCTTGAGAGGAACCAAGGCTCACATGGGGGGACCCATCCTCCTCTGGTCAAACTACCTACAAAATTATTAAACTATTATATTAATATACTAAAAGTAGTAGTAGTAGTAGTAGTAGTAGTAGTAGTAGTAGTAGTAGTAGTAGTAGTAGTAGTTAGGAGTCCACTTCAGTGTAGGGTGGGCAGCTAGACCAAGGCAGGTGGCGGTAGCTGGGCAAGTGGCTGTGACTGGGGTGTGGGTAACTGGTCTGAAGCTGGTAGCAGGAGAGCTCGACAGACAATCATCCATCAGTGTCCGGCCGGACAGGTGGGCAGTCGTTTACTCGGAAAAAAGGTAGGGAGATGGAGTTAGTTTAGTTCTGTATGGGTGCATGTATAATAATAATAATAATAATAATAATAATAATAATAATAAGTAAATCATTTCCAGAGTGTGGCTAACGACTCTGGCAGATCTGACTATAACAGCTTAACCAAAAGGAGAGAACCAAATGGGCACACAGATACAGGAGCACCCTGAAACAATCTGGCATCCCTCCGCTCCACCGTCCACAAACCTGAGTGATCGCAAGCGGCGGGACGACAGCAGCAGCGTCTCAGTTTACTATAATTCCCTGCGTCCATGGACCCCTGGATCTGCTGCCTTTATCTAAGGGGGAAACATTAACTACCAAAAGCTAAACTAAACAAGTGAGTTTTCAGCCTAGATTTGAAGACTGCGACTGAGTCTGAGTCCCGAACATTTTCTGGAAGATCATTCCAGAGTTTGGGGGCTTTATAAGAAAAGGCTCTTCCCCCAGATGAAACCTTCTGAATTCTGGGAACTGTTAAAAAGCCAGCACTTTGTGATCTGAGTCATCGTGGTGGCTCGTAATGGGAAATGAGGTCTTGTAGGTACTCAGGAGCGAGCCCATGTAGGAGAACTTTGTAATCAATACGGAATTTAACAGGCAGCCAATGAAGTGATGATAGAACTGGACTGATATGATCAAATGTTCTAGCTTTAGTGAGAACCCTGGCTGCAGCATTTTGAACTAGTTGAAGTTCACTTAAATTCCTGCTGGTGCATCCTGACAGTAGTGCGTTACAATAGCCTAACCTTGAGGTAATAAAGGCATGTACTAATGTTTCTGCATCGTGCAGCGATAAGGCATTTCTTATTCTGGCGATATTGCGAAGATGTACAAAAGCTGTCCTAGTGATGCTGCCTATGTGTTGATCGAATGATAAATCTGGATCGAGTATTACACCAAGGTTTTTTGCTGCTGAACCAGGTATAACTGGAAAGTCAGCAAGATTTAAAGCTAAATCTGATCATTTATTTCTTGCCACTTTTGGACCCAGAAGGAGAACCTCTGTTTTGTTGCTGTTTAGAAGGAGGAAGTTACGCAACATCCAACCTCACATCTTTTACACAGTCCTCTATTTTCTTTAACCTGTATTTGTCATCAGGCTTGGCTGATATGTACAACTGCGTATCGTCTGCATAACAGTGAAAGTTAATGCCATGGCTACTTATAACTGTGCCTAACGGTAACATGTATAGTATAAATAAAAATGGTCCTAAAATAGAGCCTTGCGGAATTCCAGATCTTACTTGTGAATAATTGGAAGATGAATCATTTACCTTTACGAACTGATAACGTTCCGTTAAGTAGGATTTGAACCACGATAGGGTGGTCCCTGTGATTCCAACCATGTTTTCTAACCTTTCTAGGAGAATATTGTGGTCTATCGTATCGAAAGCTGTGCTGAGGTCAAGTAGCACCAACAGGGATACGTAGCCTTGATCAGAGGCAAGAAGATCATTTGTTATCTTAACTAGAGCTGTCTCAGTGCTGTGATGTGGCCTGAATCCAGATTGGAATTTTTTCATATATGTAGTTCTTATGTAGATATGAACTAAGTTGTCGGGCTACAGCTTTTTCTAAGATCTTAGATATAAATGGTAGGTTAGATATAGGCCTGTAATTAGACAATACGCAGCGTCAAGGTTTTGGTTTCTTAATCAGAGGTTTAATAACTGCTAGTTTAAAGGCTCTGGGTACATGGCCCAGGCTAAGGGACGAGTTTACTATAGTTAAAAGAGGATTAATGATAACTGGTAGTACTTCTTTGAGTAATTTTGAGGGAATTGCATCAAGTGTGCAGGTTGTACAATTTGCAGAGGAGATAATCTTCTAGTTCTAGCTGTGGGAGTGGGTAGAAAGTTTCAAGCCTTTCTTCTGCAGCTATGTTATGTTTTATATCAGCCATGCCAGATGACAGCCGAGTTGGATTTAATACTGTGGGTTGAGTTTGTTGTCTAATATTTTCGATTATTTTATTATTAAAAAAGTCCATAAAAACTTCACTGGTGAGAGTCGCCGGAATTTGTGGTTCAGTACCTGCCTGTTTTTTTTGTAATTCTGGAAATCACACTAAACAGTCCTCTAGGCCAAGTGGAACACTTCCAGCTTGGTTGATCGCCATTTCCGCTCTAGTTTCTGTACTGTTTGTTTTAAGGTACAGGTTTTATCATCGTACCATGGGGCGAGCTTTTTCTGTCTTATCCTTTTGGTTTTTAGTGGCGCCACATTTTCTAAAGTAGATCGGAAGGTATTTTCTAAATAGTCGGTTAATACATCTAGCTCCATTGGGTCTGATGGAGTGGAGACTAGGGTTGTTAGTTCTGGGAGGTTTTCTACGAATTGTAGGGCGGTAAATGGTTTTATTGCTCGCTTTGTACGTCCCCTCGCTATTCAAATCAAATCAAATCAAATCAAATCAGATTTATTGTCACATCACAAGAGTACAGGGACACAGGTGAGTGAAAAACTTGAGTGCGAGTTCCACGAATTATGCAGAGAACAGTATTTACACATAGATAAACAAAACTATAGATAGGATAGAAGAATAGATAAAACCAATTTAACTAAAATATATACATATAATCTTACACAATAACTTAAAAATAATAATATTGCACCGAGACATATAATATTGCACTGGGAATGTAGAGTGAGTGTAATCAACTATATACTATATGTAGTAATGGATATTACAATGCTATGTAGATGTGCAAGTAATCACACTAGGTGTGGAGGTAGAAGATGGTACAGTAGGTGGCAGAGTATTTAGTAAAGTGCAAGGTACAGGAAGTTAAGTGGAAGCACAGGGGGAGAGTATTGTCTTTGGATAGGTATTCAAAGTCCAGCTATGCAAGTAAAGTGCGGGAGTACAGTGGGTGCACGTACGTGTAATGGGAAGGGTTGGGCTGGGCAGAGCAGTGATTACTGGCTGTTCAATAGCCTGGTTGCATGGTTGCATAATACATGTATTATAGCTAAGACGTAGCTCATAAGAAAATAGGTAATGGTTGGAGATTATTGAGGTTTGCGGTAGGATATTAAGCCTGTCTATGTTAAGTCCGAGTGTCAGAACTAAGTCTAAAATGTGACTACAGTAGTGTGTAGGCCCTGTTACATTTTGGGTAAAACCAACAGAGTCTAGGATTGAAGTAAACGCCTTTTTAGTGGGTCATCTGCCTTCTCAAAATGGATATTAAAATCTCCTACAATTATTACTTTATCATTGCACACAGCAAGGTTAGCAGCGAAGTCACTAAATTCTTTTAGGAATTCTAAGTAGGGTCCTGGTGGTCTGTAAATGTTGAATAATGAAAATGCCTTCTTTTTTGTGGCCGGATTCGTAATGTTGATGGAAAGAACCTCAAAAGTGAAGGTGTCACATTGTTTCTGACTGATATCTAGGGTATTCTGGTAGATTACACATAATCCGCCTCCTTTGCCTGTGTACATAATTATAGCCTATAGGGGTGGCCTCATTTAGTGCTGAATATTCATCCTGTCTAACCCATGTTTCGGTGAGACAGAAAACGTCAAATTTATGATCACTTATAATTTCATTTACGATGACTGCTTTTGAGTTTAGTGATCTTATATTGAATAACCCAAATTTTAGAGTTGAGGTGTTGCTGCTATCATCTGAATACGATTTAATATTGATTAGGTTGTTGAAATGGGCTGATTGAGTTATTCTACGTTTAGATTTAATTCGGGGCAGAGACACAGTCTCAATACAGTGGAACCTAGGTGACGCAACTGGTCTGATATTTGTATTTATAGAATAAGCTTTTTTATCAGTACTTGCCTTATTTACGGTATAAGTGCTAGTAATCGTCTTATTTTCAGTGCTAACACCAGCATTATAAGCCATAGCGTTTCTATTTTTGGCGCTACTTTCGTGGCCTTCGGTGTGTAGTCAGTGGATGGCCCTCTCGATGTTCCTAGAGAGGACAACAGATCCGACATGACTGGGGTGGAGGCCGTCCCTCCGGTAGAGCGCTGGCTGTTCCCAAAACGAGGCCCAGTTGTCCACGTAGCCCAAGCCGTTGAAGGCACACCAGCTGCGGAGCCAGGACTGCAGCGCGAAGAGCCTGCTGAACCGCTCGGATCCCCTCCTGTAGGTGGGAAGCGGTCCGGAGATGACGATCCTGGCGTCCATCTTCTTCCTGGCGGTGTCTAGTAGCGTCTAGTAGTGCTCCTTCAGGACCTCACTACGTCGATCGAGGATGTCGTTGGTCCCGGCATGGATCACCATGGTCCCGAAGGCGTTTTGTCTGCTGAGAGCCGAGGGGAGGCGCCTGGCTATGTCACGAGCACCTGGAAGACAAGAAACAGTGGCATGGGTGTTTTTAACCTTTACTTTAACGTGGCGGACAATGGAACTACCAATAACGTAAACAGAGTCTTGTGTAGAGGGCCGAGGCGCTGGGGCGGGCGGCGAGGAGGCCTGGGACATGGGTGAGGGCGTAGGCAGTGTACTGAGGGCGACGAAACGGTTGCCGGAGGTGAAGATCGGCTGGGGCGGCGGTGAGGATCTGCAGGGCCCTCTGTGGCGCTGGTGTTCCCAGGGACCATGTGGGGCTGGCGTGAGAACGGCATCTCCCGGCGTGCAGAAAGACGAGGCTGGCGCCACCGAGGGGGAAACTTCCCGGGCGGCTTCGAGCATCGACTTCCGCCGAAGGAGCTCGTCCTGCTTCTTCAGGAGGGCGGTGATCTGCCGATCCAGCCGGGCCAACTCTGAGCTCAGGGTCTGGAGGGCTCGTTCCTGGGCGGACGCCATGGTGGATGGGCTGAGGGAGTAACTGTGAGAAAGATAGAGAAAGAGAGGGGGAGAAGAAAAAATAAGAGGGAGAGGCGTGAGGGGGTTAGCGGCCTGCTAACTGCAGAATTTTCAACTAATTTTAAGTAAAGTTTGGACGCTGCTCGATCTGAAGTTCTAAGGTGTGCTGCTCTCTGTCGCTCACAGTCTTAGAAATCTACCAGAAGAAAAGCTGGCAGTTGATACCTTTTTGATATTTATAGCCCAAACTGAAGGCCTTGCTCTAATAGTCCTGGGTCGCTGCTGTATGTGCAAAATGTCGTTCTCTGGAAACGTTTAAACTTTTAAAACTCCATGACGGAGGCCTTGGCATTTTTGGAGCCTCACCACACAGAGAATTGCAGTGACATTCCCATTAAAAAAGGGACGTGTTTCAGGCTCAGCTCAGTAAATTATTCAGGCAAGAAACAGAACGTTCCGGCATACATATTCATTAAAGAGAGATTCTGCAACTTCACACAGTGTTCTTCTTACCCCACATGTGGTGTTTGGTGTTCTTGTTTTGTTTAGCACTGGAGCTACAAGGCTAATGTAGCTAACAAGTAATGCAGTTCTATCTCACCTGAAGTCTAAAAGGCTTCAAGGCAGCTGCTACTGTTTTAGCTGAGCCCATGGGTGTCAGGCAAGCTTAGGCATGTAGTTAGCACTATGCTAATTTACAGGGTATAACCTTCCATTACTGCCTAGATACATTAGCTCCAGTGTAAAAACAAAGAAGCAGAACTCAGACTCCCCACATTTCTTGGCTGATCGTCTACATTTGGAGGAATTTGTGGGGGTTGGATTGTTTGTCTGCTGAACTATCACTAAAACCTTATTAGCAGTCAAGAAACCTGGACATTATTTGAAAGTAAAGGAAGTATATCACATCATAAGTGAACGCTGAGAAACTCTGAGCTGAGGGAACCTCTTTTGTTCACACAGTGGTCAGCAGATACTGCACGCTACCTCGTAGTCCTAAACCATGTGACTTAGCCATGAGCCAGAACATGAAAAACATATATCAGCACCTGAAATATTTACTCTACTCTCTCATAGCTGTGGAGGAAACTAACTAAAATATTCATTAGGCTTTTTTGTTGCAGCTGCGTCATTGTTGCTCTAGACTCACTGGTGGTCTTTATGCTGCTATGTGTCCACCATTGGCTTACTATTCACACATTATTTGCACAAAAGTGATTCAATGCATCATTAAATCTCATTCACCATGATTCACCTGGATTATATTAGTGCTTCAGAATTCTATTTAAAGATGCACTGAACATACAAATGTAAGTCAACTATTTACATAAGCAAGATGAGAAATTCTGAGCTAAATGTGGGGGGAATGTAAAGTTATTAGGGTGCGAGCAAACTGAGTGTGAAATTTCTAAACCAATTCAGTGGCTTGTGAAGGAGGAGCTCACAGTAGGGGGCGCTGGTCAACATTGCCTAAGAGTTGGGCCGAGTTGGGCCGCCGTGTGCTGAAGTGCACAGTGCCTCCTCTGTTGAATCACTAAAGAATTGCAAACTGCCTCTGGAAGCAACATCAGCAGAAGAACTGCATATTAGGAGCTTCACAAAATGGGTTTCCATGGCTGAGCAGCTGCACACAAGGCTAAGATCAAAATGTGCAAAGCCAAGTGTCGGAGTGGAGTAAAGCGCCGCCACTGGACTCTGGGTTTGTTTTTGTTTCCTATTCAGACAAAACAATATCAACACATTAACATCAACTCAACAACCAATGAAACACTTATAAAGCAGGCATCTGCTTTTGACCAGCACAACCATTTACTCCAATGAAGATGACCAATATAACTGGACAGCTGAAATGGACAAAGACATAAAAAAAAGCAGCCAACTCGGACCCAAATCGTCAAGCATCCTCTGACAGTTTGCAGAGCACTACCGACAAGGATGATGCAACTTTTTCCTTTAACTCCGGTGTCTGGCATTTTATATTTGGCTCTGGAAATGGGCATCATCTAGTCTTTCAAAGTGTCAGATCTCTCAGGTCTCCTCCATGCACATCTTTTCAATATCTGAAGCTTCAAATTCGAGGTAACCTCTCAAACAAACACTAGCTCATGCCGAAAAACACTTGACTGAAGTAATGGCAGACAGTTGAGCAGTTGCTAAGCAGTGATTTATAGGAAGAAATGAAGTGGCTGTTCAGGAAAGACATGGAGAAACAGTGGGACTACGATCACCTGGACACCAATAAAGTTAGTTCTTTTTTTCTGCTGTGCTGCTAGTAAAGTTTTGACCACTACTGGCACCTCATGATCGCTTGCAGGGGCCCCCTCATGGCTCGGACCTCTTGGTATGCACCCTGGGATAAAATTTCAAATACTAGAAATGAAAATTACTGAAGTACAGCTATTACAGGTCAGATAGCTAGCTAACTAGCTAGCCAGCCAAACTAACCATAAACTTATTGGAATGTGAGTCTTATTAATATCTTATTAATATCTTAACATCTATCAGGGTCTTTCCATGAGACATTCCATCCCCTTTCAGAGTCTTCCAGAAACATTCCCTTTGTGGTGTGGTTCACTTCCGTTGTGTTGGGACTGGCTTGTTTTCTATATTTGCAGCTGTAACTGAGCTAAAAAAAAGGAAAGTTGTTATTATTATTATTATTATTATTATTATTATTATTAGTAGTAGTAGTAGTAGTAGTAGTAGTAGTAGTAGTAGCAGCAGCAGCGCTATTTGAATGAATTCTCCCAAAATTATTGCTCATAAGAACTCATTTGTGTTGCGTATTTCATTAAGAACTACATTGCTGATCTTTTCCTAAAAAAAATACTGGCTAGTGCCATATTAATATTGCATACGTCAGTGTTCAGTGTGCTAACTTGGACTACAATTCCCTGCTGTATACAACTGACAGCTTGCGTTTTCTCTTAATTTTGTCCTTTCGCGCTTCCCTTACCCTCAGCAGTGCTTTGTACTTCGCTGGAGGTAGGAGGGTAGAAAGGCTCTGTGACTGATCTCATATTTTTAGGAAGATGTATGTACTTCTGAGATGAATTGTTGCAAGCATGATCTGTAATAACTGTCAACTGTCAATGCTTAAGTGCTGCCTGTTTGACTAGTATTAGCACTTTAACAATTTAATACTTATAGCCTGTCACTCACGTGTACATGCTTAAAGAAAACGTCCGTGGCTTAAATGAGCGCCGTATACAGCTACAGGTAAACACTGTGGACCCGTGGGCTGACAAACTCTTGCCCTTCACCACTGCTGATTCCAGCACTCTCTCACTTTGTCTTCAGTCTTTATATATGTCCCTCTCTCTCCCACTCTCTGTCCTTCATCTGTTCCAGCTGGCTAAGGCCCCACTTTCTAAATCTAATTCAGGTAGATGATATTACAGAAGTGCTAGAGCACAGACCTCTGTCTCTCTCTCTCTCTCTCTCTCTCTCTCTCTCTCTCTCTCTCTCTCTCTCTCTCTCTCTCTCTCTCTCTCTCTCTCTCTCTCTCTCTCTCTCTCTCTCTCTCTCTCTCTCTCTCTCTCTCTCTCTCCCCATTTAAGACCTGTTGTGCTGCTACAGCAGAAAGAACATGCAAAGAAGGCTGTAATAAGAGTCACTGACTTCTACAAACATAGACATTTATCTCAGTTATTTGTACACATTCATACAAACCTGTCATTGTTTCTTCTATAGATCCATGTTATTTTTTCTGTCTACTGTATATAACACAGCATATAACACAGAAGCCCCCCCCCCATCATCTCAGTCTGTATCCTGTAAACTTTTGTATTTTATGTTTGTATCTTGATTTGTTTCCAAGATGCAAAGGCTTAAAAAAATAGACGTCCTTAATTTTGTTCCATTTAAAATTGGTGATACAGTGAAAGCTGCCAAATTTTGCAGGTCACATCTTTCTAATAATGTACAATATTTTATGCAACAGCTGTATGCAAAAGTTTACGCACTGCTGGTCAAATCCCATGTTGTTGATTTTCCTGAATGTAAGTAAGTGAACACATCCTCTACAGAGACACACTGCTGTACATTAACACAGGGTTAGTTGCTGAATTATGACACATTATGGGGAAAAATATGTCTAGATTGCAAAAAAAGGTTTTTTCAATTTTTCCAATATGTTGAACAGAAATTAGTGTCATGCTTCCTGGTTCTCTCACTGCTCCCACCAAGTCTACATAATACAACTCCCATGATTCCATTGTTGCCAATGTCACTAGCACATGTCTCCGCTCTAGGTCACTGGAGAAGAATACGAATGTGTATCACCGGTGTGTAATCTACCTTGTGTATTTATACTTGTCTGTTGTTTCAGGCTTTGTAAAGTATCGCCAATCTAGTGGTGCATGAAGAGTATTTAACCTGTTTTTGTTTCTACTGGTTTTTGACTCATTTCTGCTTCTCACGTTTGTGGTTTTGGATTGTTTGCTACCCTGGTTTGGACTTTGCTTTAGGGCTTACGCCCTATGTATAAAAAAAAAAAACCAGGAAAAAAACAGATCAGGCCCGTAACACAATCCTCTCTGACCTGCAAAGGTATTTGAATTTTCTGTTAATATTAGCACAATGCGCTGCACTACAGGCCCCAGCATGCACTCCAATGTAATGTGCACAACCAACTCTCCTACCCCAACAACAGTCTATGGGACAGCAGTTACCCCTCAATTCTACACAGTTCCACACCAGTCACATCACCAAACACACTAACTGCATTTCAGCTGCAGTTCCACCAACATAAACACCAAACGTCAGCTCAGCAGCTCAGAAACTGAGCCCAAGTATTAATGAACTTGCAGCCAATAAAAGATGCCAGGGGTCTAATTCAAGCAGATAGGTAGGTTTAAAAGACTGAGCTCCTGGTAACACTTACATTTTGGATATTTCATGTATTCATGTAATGTTTCAAGGTCTACAACAAGTGCCTGTATTTTAAGTAACCCCCTCCAGTAACCCCTGACTTATGCCTTTTGTTATTAAACCACTTTTTACCATTTTTACATCTGTGTCTGGTTCATTTGACTATCATTACATATAGAAATAGAAATGCAACAAGCTGCATAAATCAAACCTTAATTACTTTAGTACTAAACATCTAACTGGCAAAAGAATACTGTGATATGAGTAATAAAAATAAATACCAATCTGTGATATTTTATGACATTTTTGGCTTCAGTATTGAGTTTTGACAGCTAAATAAACCTTAAAATTAATTTACTCATTATTTCATGCATCTAACATTATTTACAACTTTTCTGTAGTGCTCATTCTCTAAAGAAAGAGGGTTCTGTGTAAATCTGAGATTGGGAACTAAAATCTAGTGATTTGATTCAGACAAACACTTCTTTTTCTAATCTGTTGTTCATATCATTCTGTGCTGCTATTATTTCTCTTTGGTTCTTTCTTTCTCTTATGCTTGTTCTCTTTTCTCTTTGTTCTCTTTTTCTGCTGTTCTTATCTTTTGTTCTCTTTTTCTGTCTTCTATTCTCTTTCCCAGAAATGACCTTAATGTTAAAGGTCACTCAGATTGATGTAGCTGCTCTTCACCAAGGCAGAGTAATCTGTCCACTTCTCTCTCTGATTGTTTACCACTTCCCTCTGACCTCTAAGCTAGACTCTCTCTGTTCTCACCAGGAAAATGAGCAGCAGCAGCAGCAGCAGCAGATTGACACCTGCATCAGGCACAAACAGCTCAGTTCAGCTAGAGCTGCAGTGTCCACAGCAGCTCTCCTCAGTCCTCCAAATGGAGCTCCTGCAACAAAACCAGTATCGTTGGCCACAAGATAGCCGGCTAACATTGGTGATAAGAGTGAATGTTTACGAACTGCTGGGTCTGAATGTTACATTATTTAAAGTAAATACTACTATAATCTCATTAAATAAGAGAAGTAGAGCTGCATTACTCTTCATGTTCTGCTCAGATGCACAAGGTACGTGTTTCTAATAAAGTGGCCAGTGAGTGGAAGCACAAGGAAGGTGTTTCTAATAAAGTGGCCAGTGGGTGGAAGTACAAGGTGAGGGTTTCTAATAAAGTGGCCAGTGAATAAACAAGGGAATTACATATAAAACTAAGCATAGCTGGAAAGTCCAAGCTTTGCTGTAAAGCCATATAAAGGTAATCGAACACTCTGTACCTGTGACTTGTCAGGCTTTTAGTTTCACCCTTTGTCAAAGCTGATTTCAGCGAATGCTGATTTCAGGTTCTAATGGAGTGGACAGAGTGTGTACAGCAGTGTTTGATATGCAGCCTGTGTGCGAGTGTGGATAGAAAACTTCGCTACATCAACAGTTTGTGCTAATTTGGCTGAATAAAAGCGGCGAGTTTAGTGTTAATAGGATTATAAAACAGCTTGATTCACCTGTTTCTGTTTAAAGTGGATTAAAGTGTTAGATATCTATCTATCTATCTATCTATCTCTCTCTCTCTCTCTCTCTCTCTCTCTCTCTCTCTCTCTCTCTCTCTCTCTCTCTCTCTCTCTCTCTCTCTCAGTCTGGGAGAGAAGAGCACACTTATGGAAATTATTTAGATGAAGGACAACAGGGACGCGGCTACAGCTTTGATATCAGTGTGTCTCTCTCTCTCTCTCTCTCTCTCTCTCTCTCTCTCTCTCTCTCTCTCTCTCAATATGTTCTAATGGATTTATATAAAAGCTTCAGCTCAAAGTCACCTCAGTGCCGGTGCTGGGGGTCAGAGTATCCGGTTGCGTCCTGCAGTGATTCCAGAGCCGATTTAAACTCTTCTCAGCTAATCACCCAGAATCCACAATAACACACTGTCCTAACAGGAAACGACTGTCAGGGATGGATCATGGGGTCATAAGGCTCCTGGGCACAGGCATCTTTGAAGCCACTCCAAAAAAACTGGATGGCAGGAAGGCCAGTTTAGCAACTGAACCACACTGTTGTAATCTAAGCAGATTGTGGTTGGACACTGTCTTGCTGAAATAAGCAAGGCCTTCCCTGAAAAAGACGTCGTCTGGATGGCAGCATATGTTGCTCCAGAACATGTGCACTAATGCCCCCCTATATCATCATGAATACTGGATAGTGAACTGTGCACTGATAAGCTGAGTGGTCTTTAGCCCGGAGGACACAGCGTCCATGATTTCCGAAAAGAATTTCAAATGTTGATTCTTCGGACCACAGGACACTTTTCCACTTCACCTCGGTCCATCTCAAATGAGCTCAGGCCCAGAGAAGGTGGCAGCATTTCTGGATCCTGTTTATATATGGTTTCTTCTTTGCACGTTAGAGTTTTAACTTGCATTTGTGGTACAGTAGGAAACTGTGCTCATAGACAATAGTTTTCAGAAGTGTTTCTGAGCCCATGCAGTGATTTTCCACTACAGAATCATGTCTGTTTTTAATGCAGTGCTGCCTGAGAGCCCAAAGATCACAGCCAGACAATATTGTTTTTTGGCCTTGTCCCTTACATGCATATAGCCAATCATGTTACTGACCTGTTGTTAATTAACCACCAGGTGTTTTTTTTTGTTTGTGTTTTTTGTTTTGGTTTTTTTTGTTTTGGTGTGTGTGTGTGTGTGTGTGTGTGTGTGTGTGTGTGTGTGTGTGTGTGTGTGTGTTGTTTGTTTTAAGCACTACACAACTTTACCAGTCTGTTTTTGCCCCTCTCAACTTTTTTGAAATGTGTTGCTGGTATGAAATTCAAAATGGGCATATATTCAATAAAATTTCTCAGTTTATCAAATAACTTCGTCAAAACTGCATTGTAAAATATGATGTCTAAGTTCAAAACGTAACACTTTTTTGGCTTTTTTTTACAAGTCACACAATTTCTCTTAATTCTATGAGCTACGACTCAGAAATAATTCATATACAAATAACAGCATGACATTTGTTACCATTATCAAAGGATTATATCAGAAATTTTAAATCCAAAATTCTATTTTTGGACACAGTGCTATGGCCAGCTTGTTCACATCACTGCTGTGCAATGACAAGAGAAGAAGCTGAACAGGCAGCTAGTGAAGAATTCCACAGCACAGATGCTGAGGGCACATGAGCAACTGCATGATGTGTGGCAGGAAAGGAAGCAAACACATTCAAATACATTACAATCAACAACACACAGAAAACCAGTGGTAGATATTAAACTTACACACAGAGTTCCTGAAACATCTGAGATTTCAACCATCTCAAAGTGGCCAGTGAGTGGACGTACAAGGTAGGTGTTTCTAATAAAGTGGCTAGTGAGCCGATGTACAAGGTGGGTGTTTCTATTAAAGTGGCCAGTAAAGGGAAGCAGAAGGCAGGTGTTTCTAATGAAGTGGCCACTTTGTGGAAGCACAAGGTAGTTGTTTCTAATAAAGTGGCCAGTAAGTGTAAGCAGAAGGTGGGTGTTTCTAATAAAGTGGACAGTGAGCTGATGTACAAGGTGGGTGTTTCTATTAAAGTGGCCAGTAAAGGGAAGCAGAAGGCAGGTGTTTCTAATGAAGTGGCCACTTTGTGGAAGCACAAGGTAGTTGTTTCTAATAAAGTGGCCAGTAAGTGTAAGCAGAAGGTGGGTGTTTCTAAAAAAGTGGACAGTGAGTGAAGAATGGAGTAACACATTGTACTAAGCACAGCTGAAATTTACTGGTTTGCTGTAAAGCCATATATAGTTACAAGCAATCAAACACTGTATACCTGTGACTTGTCAAGCTGTTAGTTTTGCCCTTTGTCAAAGCTGATTTCAGAAGTGTGTGTGTGTGTGTGTGTGTGTGTGTGTGTGTGTCTCTCTCTCTCTCATTTTTCTCTCCATCAGTCCCTTAAGTGGCCAGGACCCACCAGCAGGCCCAAAGTTTTATTACACACTTCTGTAACCTAAGAACAGCTCAGCAAGATTGCATTGAAGTCCCTTATTGAATAACAAGCCTTAGTGTGGAACGTGCCTGGGATTTCAAGGGGTTAAACCCATTATTAAAACATATTCATGTGGCTTAATGTACCAAATCAGTAACCTAAAAAGACCAACATTGACATATTACTGAGTATAATCACTCACTTAAGCCAGAAGAATGAAGTCGTCATCTCAAAACAAATTGTTAGGGTTTGATTGTTTTTCCATAGAAACTATTATTATTATTATTATTATTATTATTATTATTATTATTATTATTATTATTAAACAGTTTTACATAGAGTAATGTACTTAAACAGTGACTTACACTGTTAGAAATAAAGGTTCTGTTCAGGTACATTTTTTGTTCATCAAGTTACAAACAATGTAAATGTTCCCTCAAAGGTACAACAGTGGTTCTAAGGTCTGATTGTGAACCTTAAATAAGTTTTTCCAGGTGAAAAGTTTGTATTTGTACCTTTTCATAACCGAATGTTTTAAAACAGAACAGTAAAATAAAAGCCTGGAGACGAGACGGGGTGTGTGGAGTCAGTACAGCTTAGAACATATCATTTCAGTGGATTATGGTTCAGTTATGTTCCCTGACTAAAGGTACTGAGATGGACCCTTGAGGGTTCCACCCCAGTGACAAGAGGGGCACTGACCCAGTGACAGTGTAGTACCTTTTATTTCTGAGAGTGTAGGAACATAATTTTTAACATATTCCTGGATATAAACTACTGACAAAATTCTTAACACTATTGTATTATTTTCCCTTTAGATTACAGTTTTGTTCTTTGGGCAGAAGAAAAAAATGAGCAGTAAGATATGAAATTTGATGCTCCTGGGTTTTTATATTAGTATATTAAGCTGTGTTAAGCTTTTGATGTTAAAGTGTTTTAGAACGTCTCCAGCAGGGCAAAGACAAGACTCTATATATTTTTTTTTCATATCAGTCCAGGAACATCTTGAACGTCACTTTGATTTGAGCATGTGCTGTCTCAGAGATTTGAACCAGTTTTCCACTGTGTTTTGAACATGAGTGATAATAACGGCATCTCTGAAGCTCCGACACATCAGAGCAGATTCTGGCAGACAGTCAATAAACGGGAAAAAACAGAACTGAGCTCTGAGTTTTAAAACATCTTCAGAACTCACATGGCTTTCACTACCAGAGCTGACTTTAAAGCCTCAGTTCAGATTTATTTGAGTGGACCTTGTTGCCACTCTGGAAAGTTGTTTGAGGGGCACTGGGTGACATTTCAAACTATAACACAAAAAAGAAACAATCACCAAAACTCAGAGAGAAACTCCCTAAAAGCATGAATAAGAACAACGGAGAGAAACCAAGGTAAAGCTCAGTCAGAGCATATGGAACTAAGTAGAACTAAGATTCAGTGTATGATGAAGAACCACTGAGAGGAACCAAGATTTTAAAGAAAAGTCTCTTACAGAGAGGAAGGAAGAACCACAGAGGGAAATCAAGAAACATACGGAAAAATTGCTAAAAATATGAGGAAAAATCATTGAGTCGAGACTAGACTCAAAAGGAGAACCTCCTTAAGAGCATGAGGGAAAAAACACTGGGAGGAACCAAGACTCAAAAGGAGAACCTCCCTAAGAATATGAGGAATAAACACTGGGAGGAACCAAGACTCAAAAGGAGAACCTCCTTAAGAGCATGAGGAAAAAACACTGGGGGGAACCAAGACTCAAAAGGAGAACCTCCCTGAGAACATGAGGAATAAACACTAGGAGGAACCAAGACTCAAAAGGAGAACCTCCTTAAGAGCATGAGGAAAAAACACTGGGAGGAACCAAGAGTCAAAAGGAGAACCTCCTTATGGGCATAAGGAAGAACCACTGAAAGAAATCAAGATACATAAAGAGAAATTTCCCAAAAAACATGAACCACTAAGAGGAACCAAGACCCAAATGGAGAACCAACCTATGAGCATGAGGAAGAACCACTGAGAGGAACCAGGACCCAAAAGGAGAACCAATCTATGAGCATGAGGAAGAACCACTTAGAGGAACCAAGACCCAAATGGAGAACCAACCTATGAGCATGAGGAAGAACCACTGAGAGGAACCAAGACCCAAATGGAGAACCAACCTATGACCATGAGGAAGAACCACTGAGAGGAACCAGAACCCAAAAGGAGAACCATCCTATGAGCATGAAGAACCACTGAGAGGAACCAAGACTCAAAAGGAGAACCTCCTTAAGAGCATGAGGGGAAAAAACACTGGGGGGAACCAAGACTCAAAAGGAGAACCTCCCTGAGAACATGAGGAATAAACACTAGGAGGAACCAAGACTCAAAAGGAGAACCTCCTTAAGAGCATGAGGAAAAAACACTGGGGGGAACCAAGACTCAAAAGAGAACCTCCCTGAGAACATGAGGAATAAACACTAGGAGGAACCAAGACTCAAAAGGAGAACCTCCTTAAGAGCATGAGGAAAAAACACTGGGAGGAACCAAGAGTCAAAAGGAGAACCTCCTTATGGGCATAAGGAAGAACCACTGAAAGAAATCAAGATACATAAAGAGAAATTTCCCAAAAAACATGAACCACTAAGAGGAACCAAGACCCAAATGGAGAACCAACCTATAAGCATGAGGAAGAACCACTGAGAGGAACCAGGTCCCAAAAGGAGAACCAATCTATGAGCATGAGGAAGAACCACTTAGAGGAACCAAGACCCAAATGGAGAACCAACCTATGACCATGAGGAAGAACCACTGAGAGGAACCAAGACTCAAAAGGAGAACCTCCATAAGAACATGAGGAAGAACCACTGGGAGGATCTAACACTCAAGACGAAAACTCCCTAAGAACATCAAGAAGAACGTCTCAGAGGAACCCAGACTCAAAATGAGAACCTCACTGAGAGCATGAGGAAGACCCACTGAGAGGAACCCAGACTCAAAATGAGAACCTCACTGAGAGCATGAGGAAGACCCACTGAGAGGAACCCAGACTCAAAATGAGAACCTCCCTGAGAGCATGAAGACCCACTGAGAGGAACCCAGACTCAAAAGGAGAACCTCCCTGAGAGCATGAGGACAGTCACACAGTCCTGCAGAAAATGGTAGAAAAAGCCTTTCCAGCGCTGTGAACATGCGCAGAGTGCTGGGAGGAGAAACTACAGCCAGAGGCTGATTGGAGCCAGACTGCAGGCTGATCATGTATGGAGTGAACGAACACTCCGGAGGCCGTAGAGATGAGTTTCAGACTCCGGAGGACATTCTCTGCTCCTTTTTAGGCCACAGAGCACAGAGGATTAACTTTACAGAGCTGTTACTGACAACTGAGCTCCTCCACTCTACACACAGTCACAGACACACAGACTGAAAGGGTCCCAAACTATACAAACACACAATAAAGCTGCTGCGCCGTCCACACACACACTCTCGCTTTCGTACCTCAGGATGTGGGGTCAGACATATCACTATCGGACCAAAACCTTTTATCTCCAGAATGGTAACATGTCTCAACCTGTCTTAACTTTCAGTGCAAGTTAGTGTAACAAGGTTTTTGTTCAACTCATTTTGAGTAAAGTATCTCTCTCTCTTTAAAAAGATGCTTCATTATGGGTTCCTTAGTAAAGGGAATGTTTGTATTTAGAACCAGGAGTTCTTATAGGACCTTTTCACAGTTAACTGGTTCTTTGCCTAGTAAGATGGTTCTTCAGATTGTAATACAGTGGAAGGATGGACAGAAGCACCTGTGGATGTTTTCAGATCTGAAGCAGCTTGATTTTCTCCTCTCTCTCAAAGATGGAAGCTTTAAGTGCTGTTTATCTGATGGGGGCAGTTTTGGGGGCTACCAGGTCTTCCAGATGGTTCTTAGGAGTCTCATTTTCTCTGGAGCTTTTAATCATGGAAACAGTTTTGGTTTTATTATTCACTTATTTTCATTTGACTTTCTCAAATGGCTCAAAAGGAGAACATCCCAAAGAGCATAAGGAAGAACCACTGGAGGAACCAACGCTCAAAAGGAGAACCCCCCTAAAAGCATGAGGAAGTACCACTGAGACAAACCAAGATGCAAAAAGAGAAACTTCCTAAAAACTTGAAGAACCACTGAGAGGAATCAAGACTCAAAAGTAGAACCTCCCTGAGGGGAACCCTCCTGGAGTTTTTAAATGATGTGTCCACTCTATTAGACATTCCTACCTTGTCAGTCCACCTTGTAGATGTAAAGTCAGAGACGATAGCTCATCTGCTGCTGCACAGTTTGTGTTGGTCATCCTCTAGTCCTTCATCAGTGGTCACAGGACGCTGTTGGCTGGATATTTTGGTTGGTGGACTATTCTCAGTCCAGCAGTGACACTGAGGTGTTTAAAAACTCCAGCAGCACTGCAGTGTCTGATCCACTCAGACCAGCACAACACACACTAACAGTACTGCAGTGCTGAGAATGACCCACCACCCAAATAGTACCTGCTCTGTGAGGGTCCATGGGGGTCCTGACCACTGAAGAACAGGGTAACAAAGTATGCAGAGAAACAGATGGACTACAGTCCAGAGTGAGTGTAGAAACAAGGAGCTGTACCTAATAAAGTGCTGTTATATTTATTCACGCGCGCGCACACACACACACACCCATATATATATATATATATATATATATATATATAAGCACCATCTTTATATATAATGCCAGATTAAACAGCTTAACCATTTTAAGTGATGATAATAACTCAGCCACTAAGCAGGCCGTGACCTCGTCATCACCACTTCATTTAAAACACTGTGCACTCAAAACAGACACTCATTAAAGCACCTTTCAGCTCCTAATAAGGCAAAGGTGAGGACTGGAGTGAGTCCAGGGTCTCTCTTAACTAAACATACATCAACACTGCAGCTCTATATGACATACTTACGCTTCGCAGGATGTGATGGATAAAGAAGGTGCTTATTAATAACGTCACTGTGTCAGTAGACGCTCCAGGAACATGACAGGAATGTTGTTCAACTTCAGTGGCCACAAACATCTTGGACACCTTCCTTCTGGTTAGAGCCGAGAAAACGCTGAAATGTGCAGTACAGAGCTTTCCTCCAGGAGCAGCACTGTCTAAAATGAAGATATCAGTTACATGTGTTCAGATTGACTTACTGACATCAAAATAAATTACAGTAATGAACTGCAAACAATACCTAAAGGCCTTTATTTGATTAACCCTTAATGACCTTCTTAAATGCCCAAAAAACATGTTTGTTTAAATGGTTTCCTCTCTCCAATATGTGGTGACACTTCACTATAGGGGAACATTGAGGCCTTTATGCATTTATTAAGCATTAACAAGCCAGTAAGTAACTGGTTATTACATTATTAAGCAGTATTAAGTGTTTGATGTTACAATAATGCTAATTTTTGTTAGCTTCTGTATAAGAATCACTATATCTCATTAGCCAAGCTACATCGTGTGTACTTAACGACTATTTTAAATGCCCCAAAGATGTGTTTGTTTAAATGGTTAACTGTTTGTGGTTGGATAATGTGAATATAGAAATAAAGATCCAATGTGTGGTAACACTTTGCTATGGGGGGCATTAATGCCCTTTTAATATGCTTATTAAGCTTTAACAAGCCAGTAGTCATACATAATAGAGATCATAGTAATAAATGACAACAGTAATAAATAAATTTGTAATATCCTACCAACCTGCCTTGTTTACTTCTACATTTTGACTTTTGGAAGCTATTATTATTTAGTAATAAACAGCCAGTTAATAAATAACTACAGGTTTATTATGGCTTAATAAGCTGAAATGATACCCAATGCACTAAAATATGTTAATGTGAACAGTGAAGTTCTACAATAGTGTTTAATACAGATATATTCACAAATCTCTTTAGCTCATTTCTCAGTAACCCTCTACTGCTTGTTATGAGAGCAAAAAAAAAATTGATTCACTTTTCTTGAATACAATGGACCTGATTATGAAATGTCAATTTTTTTTATTTTTTTTATTTATTTATTTTTTTAAAATGTATGCAGGGGTCATTTTGGAGTATTTTGCCTTAAGGCAACATTGTGCAACAATGGGAAGAAATGATATAGAGCCGTGTTCCCTGAAGTGGCTTGTGACTGGTCAAATCCATTCCACAATGTTGCTTCTAGGCAACAAGCATACTTCTGCAAATTCTCATAACAAAAAAAAGATACTGAATGTTAAAGAGGTTTAAATGTGCCCACTAAGAGAGAGTATGACCAAGTACATGCTTTTTTACTGACGTACTCAAACTGTTTCCTTTATTGTTAACCCTGTCATTGTCTTTAAATATGGATAATGTTATTGTAAAGTGAGGAAAATTAGTTTGTTGCCCTGAGGCAACATTTATTCTTTTTTCTTTATTATATTTATTGTATGTTAGTAATTTGTCCTTTAGTTCCATATTTGTTTACAGTGTGTGTGCTTGTTTGGTCTGTACAGTATGTTATACATGTGTGCATGAATTCCTGTTTATTAAAAAAATGTGGTCCTGATTAATTACGAAATGTTTTACCGCAGTAACGTAGTGAACTGTAGGTAAAAATGTTTCTGCCTGCCAGAAATGAGTCAGGAAACCTCGAGAGGAAGCGGTACATTTTAAACCTGCTGAAAACACTGTTAGTCATTATGCAGTGAGAATTTATACAATTATACTGGGAGGGAGAGGGAGAGAGGGACTGGGGGTATTAGGGTGTGGGGGTGGTGGCAAGAGAGTACAGTAATTGCCTGTAGAAGAAGTGGAAGGTGTAACCCATGGCAACCCGGAGCCGAGCGAGCGTCAGTTTCACCTTAAAAAGCAAAAACAGCAGCGAAACCAAACTGTGACATCAGAACAGGGTGAAAACACAAGGGAGAGGAGGGGGGAGGGGGAGAGAAATAGGAGAGAGAGGGGGAGTGAGGAGAAAAAAAGATGAGTGAGGAAGAGAGGGGTGAGAGAGGGGGAGAGAATAAGAGAGCTGTGGTGACATTGTACTTCAGACAGTCAAAGTAACAGAACTGAACTTAATTGAGAGAGAAGCAGGAGCAGACAGGAAACAGAGTGAGATGGGGAAAGAGCGAGAAAGAAGAGAGAGAGAGAGAGAGAGAGAGAGAGAGGTTTCTCTAAAGTCCTATTCTAAGTATTTCCTTTTGTAATTGAAACTAAAATATGAAAATATATATTTCCTTGTCTTTGAAAAAAACAATTTTGCAACATTGTTACTAACTAATCCTAACAATAACTCTTATGGATTTGAACTGAATTTAACTGAGTTGAGAGAGAGAGAAAGAAAAAAAAGACAGTAAGAGAGACATTGAGAGAGAAAGTAACAGTCAGACTGAGTGAGAGAGAGAAGGAGAGGAGAGAGATTGAGAGAAAAAGACAGACGAGAGAGAAGGAGAAGAGAGAGGTCAAGAGAGAAGGAGACAAAGAGAGAGAGGGAGAGGAAAGAGACAGAGAGAGAAGGAGGGAGAGAGAAGGAGAGGAGAGAGATTGAGAGAAAAAGAGACAGACAAAGAGAAGAGAAGGGAGAGGAAAGAGAGAGAAGAAGAGGAGAGGAGAGAGAACTAGAGATAAAGAGAGAAGACGGAGAAAGAGAGAGGGAGAGTCTACCAGGTTTCTCTGTGACAGTATGACCTTTTGTGGACATAAGCAAGTTTGAAGTGATGTCCAACACACTGAGTTTATACACACACACACACACACACACACACACACACACACACACACACACACATTGTGATCTTTACCTCAGCAAACAAAAGATCAGCTTTAACCTCTTATATTTTGCTTTTTTAAGTAAATCCTTAGTTCTGCATCTTTATATATCAGTTGATCAGCAGTGCTCGTTAATGATCCACGGCTCAGTTTTACTGTCAACTACAACTGTGAGGATTTGCCAAGTGCTACACCACCAACACCACCAACACCATCAGCCATCATGACCAACAGTCATCTAGAGTTTTCGGCGCTGAATCAGGCGCTGAATCAGGCGCTGAATCAGGCGCTTCATGCGTTTATGAGGAGTTTATGCAGTTCTGCATCAGCAGTGAAGCTGTCAGTGTTTTGGAGATAAATGAGGGGGAGACTGTCAGGTGGACTTAAAGTCTGACAGTACATGAAAACGACTTGTTTAAGCACAAAAGTAGACAAACACAGTCTGATAAAATTGGACTCACACCTCAAAGACACAAACTCGTCTCAAACTCACACCCCCCGAGGCTTGACTTGGACTCACAACTCAGGGACTCAAGACACCACTCAGACTCACACCAATGAGACTCGAGACTTGACTTGACTTGGACTAGGACCTCAGCGACTTGAGTCTCAACTTTGACTCATACCTTGGAAATTCGAGACTTGACTCAGACTCTCACTTCAGAAACATGAGACTCAACTCATACTCGTACCCCAGACTTGAGACTCAGACTTGCATCTCAGACACTCAGACTCACACCCCAAGACTCGAGTCTCAACCTAGACTCCTACCTCAGAGACTCAAGACTCCACTCATTCTCACACCCCTGAGACTCGACTTGAACTCGGACCTCAGAGACTCGAGACTTGACTTGGACTTGCACTCCCAAGACTCGAGATTCGACTTGGACTTGGACCTACTTTGTTTTCAACTAGACGTCCAACCAGGTCTCATCTGAAACTGGCGACATTGTCAGCAGGGTCTGGGTAAAGGGAGTGTTGGGTATAGCAGTGACCTTCATAGTGCATTCTGACACCTCTTTACTTCATTGTAGTGTAAAAGTAACCGTACATTTTATGTGTAAACATGTTAGCAATATTAAAACCAGCACTACTTAGGCTTCGTCCACCCTTACACAGAATCGCCTCACAGAAACAAAGGAGACAATGGTGCACACTCTGACGCCAAACAGAGGAGACAGTGGCACACACTCTTGACCTTACAAGCCAAAAACTTTTCCTTGTCTACATGACAACACTGAAAATGGAGTTTCTGAATATCTCCACCTGCAAGGAGCTTTGCAAAAGGTCAGTTTTCAGTGACCTAAAAGGCAGTTTGCATGTAAAGAAAAGGCCAAAATGCATAGAAAAAGCTAAGTTTTAAAAGATAATCATGAATATTTATTTAGACAAGGCCTTGGACTCTCACCTCAGGGACTAGAGACTCGACTCAGACTCTCATCTCAGAGACTCGAGATTCGACTTGGACCCAGAGACTCGAGACACAATTCAGACTAGAACCCCAGAGACTTGAAATTCAACTCCGACTTGAACCCTAGAGGCTCAAAATTCAACTCGGACCCAAACCCTAGAGACTTGAGACTCAACTCGGACTCACACCTCAGAGACTCTCGACTTGGACTTGCACCTCAGAGGCTCAAGACTTGACTCAGATTTCCATGAAGTGACTTGTGAGCACCTCTGGAACCTTACTCTACTTCCATGCTGAGGCTGAGACAGATCTTGAGGAAAGGCTGGCTTCGACTAACAGTGGAGCCGAACTACCACAAGCAAATAAAAATCATTGAAATAAGACAGTTTCCTCAGTGCTCGTGCTGAATTGACAGTCCTACTCAAACATCTGGACACACCTGTTTTATTTTTCTTATTTTTACTTATTAGAGCCTGAGACTTTCATGAAGCGACTTGTGACCATCTTTGGAATTTAGCTTTACTTCCTAGGCAATATTGAGCCTCGAGTTGCTGA
The DNA here is from genome assembly GCF_904425465.1 of Colossoma macropomum. Taxonomy (NCBI): domain Eukaryota; kingdom Metazoa; phylum Chordata; class Actinopteri; order Characiformes; family Serrasalmidae; genus Colossoma; species Colossoma macropomum. The sequence continues at coordinate 41,862,960 of NW_023494795.1, read as the reverse complement.
GATGGAGCTTGAAGAATGGACACACAATGTTTTGGATTTATTCTGAAAACACTTTTATGGGTGATCAAGGTGCATCACCATACTAGGGAGGCTGGAATCCAAAAGGCTTCTGTTTGAAACATAACAGCATTGTGCATCACAAATGAAGTGGTTTCTGCTGTCTTTGTGCGAAGACTTCGCATTTAGTCCTGATTAAGGTCTGATGTTGTGAACAGTGTAGAACTGTGGAGAATGTGTTGAGCTACTCTACTGTTGAAACGAGGGTATTTATGCAGGACCACAGCTTTGTTTGGGGCCTGTATGTCGACACAGAGGCAAGTGTCACTTGACCTTCTTCACAATCAGCAGATCTGAGATTCGCAGGAGGCATTGATGAGTTTGAGTCCATCTGCCAGTGACCTTCTCATGTACTGTGAGTAATCAGTCACTGGAGGAACTTCTGGATTTAGTTTGTGAGCAAAGTCAAATAAACAGCTTAATCTACTGAAAAGAGCAGAACCGATCCTGCCACGGACAGTCCACCGGGAGGACGGCATCCTTACAGAGAGGAACCCAGGCTGATGGAAAGGTCCAAACCCAGAACACTGGCACTATGCCGGATGAGGTAGAATAGCAACTGCTTCAGAGACTTCGGCACCGGTAACATGATGATTACAATCACGGGCTTGTTTGTGATAGTTGCTTGACATTTTAGAAGAATTTCGTAAAGGTGGCTGTACCGGTGTCAAGAAGCAGGGGAGTGCAGAAGTGCTTTAAAGTTGCTGCTACAGCCGCTTTCAGAGGAACAGTTTCCATTTCCTCCCTCAAAAATGATCATTGACTGAGAGATCAAGTGCTTGGTGGAGATGTGTGTTCACTGGTGCCATTGGTTCCACCTTAAATGGTGCCTGAGGTGCCAGAATGTAACTGCTGCACCATTTAAGGTGGAACAGGACAATTCAAACATGAAGCTGACTTCAGCCTCACCACTTTTCAGTGTTTGACAGTTTCTCGTTGCAGATTAAACGTATCAGGAAACCAGCTGAGAGCTTATAAATCCAAATAAGAAAATGTCTACAGTGGCGCTACAGACCCTGACGACCTGGTACGCCCCCTGCTGGGATGTACATGTGTTTGGCTTTTTGTTAACTAGTTAATTGTTAGCGAGCTGCTTCAACCTCTCCAGCTAACATGGCTAATCTAACGTTTTGGCTATAGTTATTTTCCCCTGTTTATCGATTTATCACTCTGTAGACGTTGCTGACGTTACTGTGCTCTGATAGCTGTGAAGGATTTTTTCCACAAAGCGTTCAAATCGTTTATTTAGTTTGGACTCCCACTTTGCCGTGTGTTTTGGTTCTCCAACAGTTCTGGAACTCATCCTCAAATTCCAATCTTGGCAACTATGACAAAGGAAAACACCTTTCTGTGGTGGCTCAAGTGATACACATGCTCGCATTTCTGAGGTTATTAACTGTCTGTAAGGCAATAGTGGAACTTGTTTTACTCAGCGTTTACACACTTACGTTTCTTGTGAAAAGAAAAACTCCACATGGGGTGTGGTGATTAGGACACGCTGTTAGCGACATGCTAATTGGTGGGCTATAAGCTTCCACCCAGGTGTCGTTACAGGGTGGCCACTTGAAACCCAGGCCCACCCAGATTTCTAATTGTTAAAGTTTTCTGATGCCAGTGATGAGCCAAGGAGTTCTTGCATTCTCACGACTCCTTCCAACAACATATAAACGCAGCATTTACTTTCACCATTGTTTGTCCTGCTGGTGAAAATAAGCATAGCTGTGCTAATTCCTAGAAGCTACAAGTTAGCGAGTAGCAATACTTGACCATGGTAAAGAAGTTTAATACTGTAAAAAAGCATCATAAAAGCTAGGACTCTGGTTAATTAGCCATCACTCACTACAGTATTCAGCCAGTTGCTATTGTAACTAGTGTTAGCCAGTTAAATGTGAGTGTTTTAATATTCCAAAATGTTACTATCTGTAATGAAGATGGCTCATGATTCTCACAATGGAGATGCCTCTGGGCCTTTATTCTTGCTAGGTGCCCCCATTCTGGCTAGGCCACTGAGCTACATTGGCCTTGTAGCTCTGGTGCTAATCTAAAGAATGAACACAGTTTAAACACCAACAGTCTTGGATGACCGACCACATTTTGGTTAAGGGGAAATTTCTTTGTGTGTTAGCATGACCCGTAGACAAGCTAAGGGTCAGTTTATGCACTTTATGCTATAACTGGGCTAAAATCCAATTTGTCTAAGCCTAGGATTTACCTGTGTCTGGAAAATAATCTACCCTGAGAAACTCAGGTGGACCGTCCTGACCTCCTCGGAGTGAGAACTTAATAGAGTTGAGCGGTCAGAAGCTGCACGGCTGCCAAGGCCGTTTCCCCTTCGGCGAGTGGCGGCCGTGGAAATGAAGCATTGATCCGGGGAGGGTGTTACTATAGAGAGGCAGCCAGACAGTGTTTAGTGGGCTTCCTTTGATTAAAAATGCAGAATTAATTGGCAATTAAACCCCGTCCACATTTTCCGACTTGATAATTGAGACTTGCTGATTTCCCTCATGCAATTTTAACAGCATGTAGTTGACGGCATCCTTAAGGGGACTAATATTAAATCACATTCTACTGATTAATCACGCATACCTTTTGACGTTTCACCCAGGAAACTGTTGATGGTTGAAGGCTATTTTTCCTGTCTGAACCTCAGCTGGACACTGTTAGTCCTGATTTGTAGACGTTTATTTCAGGGGAGTTCCTGTGTAGATGAGCTCTTTCCACATTAACTGACCGTCTGCTTCAGTTTTGCTCTCAGTCTCCGAACTGAATGGATGTAGATGTAACAGCCGTACCACAATATTAACCTGCCAATCATACAGTTCTCCTCATCTCCAATCCAACATTTTAATCCAAACTGTAATGAGGAGAGTGGCTGTGGGGAAAAAGTACTGACCCTTACAAATGTAGAGTGTTGTTGTAACTCTGGGTAAAATGAAACAGATTTTATGTGTAACATGCATTTGGTCATTTTCTTGTATTCCCATAGCCTCACTATGTTTGAAATTAATTTTCAAAGCAATCAGAAGAGTTTTTCACCCCAATTCTGTTTTTGCCAAAAAAAGAAAAAAAAATAGAATTTTTGTAAAAGGAAATTTTAGAATTTTTTGTCATTTAGTGTTTTTGGTACAAATAGACCATTCTACTGAATTAGTTCAAACTGCAGTCCCATAGTAAAACTACTACTACTACTACTACTACTACTACAACTGCTAATAATAATAATAAGAAGAAGAAGAAGAAGAAGAAGAAGAAGAAGAAGAAGAAGAAGAAGAAGAATTTAAAAGCTATTCAGAGCTTAAATCTTTACAAAGATTATGATCTAAACTCAAGGCATCTATAGAGAGAGTAACAATTTAAAAATATACAAAATCATAATTTATAGGGTACTTTCTATTAGGAGGTGTCTGTCCCAAACCCTAACCCCCATATTTACACTTCTGGAAGTAGTACTTACATTTTTTGTAAAGATTGTTTTGGATTTCTTTTCAATTCAAGTTGAAAAATATAGATTTATTATGAATTAAAAAAATGCTGTCCTATATTTTCATGCCGCTACTGAAACACAGAGTAGACGGAGCCTTATTTTAGCCCATGACCCTGTATCTCAGAGCAGGAAGTGAGGCTGTGTATCCCTGTCCCTCATGGCCACATGGTGAGCAGTTAGATCCCACTGTTTTAAAGTAAATGTGTCCCAAAGTCTGAAAATCAGTAAATCAGTGTGGAACATTAAGAACTGTGACAGATTTTCTGCGGTTAAATACTTTTTGTGTGTTAAAGAAAATATATGATTTTATGTGTGTACAACTTTTTGATGTGTATAAATAACTCTCAGTGAGAGCCAGCCAGGATAAAATACAGCCTCCTTAGTTTTAACACAGTGCTACAGGTAAGCCCCCCAAAACTTTTTTATGCACAAATTCACTAGAAAAGTGAGCAAAGCAGGCCAAAGCCACCCACCATGTCTACCTCTTCACCATCAGTGGTAAAGCTAGCAGTGTTTCTCAATGTGAAAACCTTTGTGTTCTTCATGTTTCACTCCAATTCCTTATGACAGCCTTCAGAACCTCCTGGATTATATTTACAATATCTCTGACAGGGGTCGCAACCCAAATGTTAAGAAGAGCCATTTTGTCCTTTTAACAAAAATCAAACCACTTTGAGAGCCACAACATTTGATGTCTATTTTACCATCTTGGCTGTGAATATGTCTCAGTATGTGCTGATGTGCTGGTATAGGGTAAAAAATATAGTATAAATGAAAACCCAGACTTGCTTTGCTCTGCTTTAAGCTTCAGCTCAGCTATAGCTGCTTTTCTCGCATCTCCAGCAGGAAACTTTTCCTCAAAAGTAGAACAGTTTCTTGTAAAATGTCTCTTAACATTCGACTTTTTACGAGGCTGAAGTCGCTTCTCATTCACCAGCTTCTTGTTTGAATTTTCCAGTTCCACCTTAAATGGTGCCTGAGGTGCCAGATTGTAACTGCTGCACTATTTAAGGTGGAACAGGAAAATTAGAACGAGAAGCTGGCGAATGAGAAACTGACTTCAGCCTCGCAACTTTTCAGTGTTTGTCAGTTTCTGACTGCAGATTAAACGTATCAGGAAACCAGCTGGAGTGATTATAAACACTAATAAGTTCATTCGTCTCCAAATTATCGATGTTCATCTTAAATCTCTCTCTTTGTCGTTTCGTTAGCTACTAGCTAGGCGAGACTGTTGTCTGTGTTGCTATGGTGACCAGCAGTCTGCGCTGATCGTCAGGGTTAAAGTGTGAATCAGCAGTTCTACATTAACTCCAGAGTTTAAGACTATTTATTGTTAAACTGTGTTGAACGATCAGCAGAGCTTTATTTTACTGTAAAGGAGGATTATTTTATTATTACCTACTAATCTGATTCAGCTGTGGAGCCACAACAGGGCAGTAAAAGAGCCACAGGATGCCGACCCCTAATTTGAGTCTGCACTTCACACAATTTTTCTATCTTAAATATCAAAAATGTGAAAATATGTTTCTCTTTGGAAACACAAACAGGGGTTCTAGCTGGTGCAGCTTTGGGGAGACTTAGACCGCTCAGGGGGAGTTTAAAAAACAGAGGTCAGTGAGTCGATAAGCATCTCTGCTGTTTATTTCAGCTCAGGGCTCCAGGCCACAGAGAATGCAGTGGACAGCAATGACACCTGGGTAATATCACACAGCTGAAAATGTCACACTCTGTTCTGACTGGAGGGCAGTGACGGCTTCTCTGGTCTGACCACAGAGCGTTCACACAGTGACCATTACACCATCCACAGCAGGTCCACATCACCACCTCGCGCTGAGATTCAGTCTAGAGGCAGATATAAATATCATAATACGCACATGTTGGAGTACGGGTTCCCAGTCGAGGGTGAAAAACAGCATCGGTGCGTCATCGTGTATTGACCTGACCGCTCCACTGCACTGGTTTTGCAATGGTTAACATGATAATCAATGAATAGGGTTCCAGCGCTCATGCTTGGACCCCTATTAAATATTATTTTTTGGCCAGAGCAAAATTCATAATCCCAGTTTTTAAAAATAACCTTCTATTAAGGCTGTCATACTGTTTTTATTGAGCATTTGTTTATTTGGAGTGTTTCTGAGAAAATTAAAAATCGTACCAAAATAATGTAGTCAAATTTAAGTTTGGTGGAAATTTGAGATTTTATGATGCCTCAAATAAATTACAAATCAAGTTACAGTAAAAATTATTCCTCAATGAGTTTAGTCTATGTAAAATTAGAGAACAGTGGTCCAAATATTGGACTTTAAAAAAACTTTTTAGTAATTTTAGTACTATCCCCATCAAACTGATTTGTAAAGAACATTAAAATCTGTTTTTTTATACAACAAATGTCTAAAAGAATAAAAATTAGTTCATCGCAACAATATTATAAGATTACTCAATTTATAAGATTACCAAGTGAAATCATCTCATATCACTGGCCATTAATGTTGCTTTTTTCAAGAATTCATCCTAAAGTCAAGGTTTCCAGCATTTATGTTGAAAGTCTAAAGGTTTCAATGTGAAGTCAGAGGGATTTCTATAACTTACTGCCCCCTGTGGTCCATAGTCTCTCACTGCAGTCTGCAATAATCTCAGCACAGTGAAACCAATAGGCATGCCCTGTACAATGATGGGTGTCTTGGATTAGGTGTGTTGTGAGCTGGAACAGAGCATAAACAGGAAATGGTGTAATGTAATATGTCAGGATTTTATTGGCTGATTTTCCCCAAATTCCCACAAATAAAAATTGCCGATACTGCAGATTCATACTGGATTAAAATCGCTCCACAATTATTACTGTCAGACTGTAAAACTACACACTGCAGATTCATACTGGATTAAAATCACTCCACAATTATTACTGTCAGACTGTAAAACTACACACACTGCAGATTCACACTGGATTAAAATCACTCCACAATTATTACTGTCAGACTGTAAAACTACACACACTGCAGATTCATACTGGATTAAAATCGCTCCACAATTATTACTGTCAGACTGTAAAACTACACACACTGCAGATTCATACTGGATTAAAATCGCTCCACAATTATTACTGTCAGACTGTAAAACTACACACACTGCAGATTCATACTGGATTAAAATCGCCCCACAATTATTACCGTCAGACTGTAAAACTACACACACTGCAGATTCATACTGGATTAAAATCACTCCACAATTATTACCGTCAGACTGTAAAACTACACACACTGCAGATTCATACTGGATTAAAATCGCTCCACAATTATTACTGTAAAACTACACACACTGCAGATTCATACTGGATTAAAATCGCTCCACAATTATTACTGTAAAACTACACACACTGCAGATTCATACTGGATTAAAATCGCTCCACAATTATTACTGTAAAACTACACACACTGCAGATTCATACTGAATTAAAATCACTACAATTATTACTGTCAGACTGTAAAACTACACACACTGCAGATTTATGGCCCATTTAACCCATATATTTTAACCTCACTGGAAGTAGCAGCAGAAAATCTCTATTCAGCTTTAAGGATTTTCTAATGAACTGTTTTGTCAGAAATTACAGCCTAAAGGAAATTCACTGAGCGCGCTCAACAGGAAATCACACACCAAAGTGCGTTTGTCCCCACAGTCAGAGACCCAGGCTGGACTTAATGATACAGATTTCACTCGTTAATGCGGAGCCGTAAATGTTCAGTGTGTAATTATACAGGTGGAGCCTCAGTGAGACTCTACAGCTCGGTTACATCTTATTTTTAGCTTTTAACAGGAAGAACCTCATCTCACCTTGATCTGATCTCTCTCTCTCTCTCTCTCTCTCTCTCTCTCTCTCTCTCTCTCTCTCTCTCTATTGCTTTATCCCTCTCACTTCTCTCTTTTTTCTCTCCTCCTCACTTTCTTTTCATTCTTTTCTTCTTCTCTTTCTCCTTTTCTCACCCTTACTGTCTTACTGTCTCTTTCTTGTTCATTGACTAATTCCTCTCTCTCTCCTCTTTCTTTCTTTCTCTTTGTCTCTTTATTTCTTTTTCTTTCTCTCTTTAACTCCCCCCTTGCTTTTTTCTCTCCCCCTCTCTCTCCTATTCTCTCTCTCTCTCTCTCTCTCTCTCTCTCTCTCAAATTCAAATATATAGTACTTGTTTTGTCGTGACTGTTCTGAATACAAAGTTGCCAAAGCATTAAAATTCAACTTGAAAGCAAAAACTTTGTAGAACTAAAAAAAGAACTAATATAGAATTAATAATAGTAACAATGATAGTCATATTAAAATAACAGCAACAATAATCTCTCTCTCTCTCTCTCTCTCTCTCTCTCTCTCTCTCTCTCTCTCTCTCTCTCACTCTCTCTCTGTATCTCTCTCTCTGAGGACGGTAATGAATGTGGGTTGTGCAGGTTTGTACTCTGAGTGGCTCTGGAGGAAAACACAGCTTCATTAGTGTGACCGAGCGGTCACTCAACAGGTCACTCTTTTTGCTCCATTCTTTTATTCCGCTCCTAATGGCCACTTTCTGAGAGCTCTGTCTGTCTGTTGGTTGGACTGATGGTTTTGCTGGTTCCTGAGTTCACCATCTCTCAGAACGTTCCTGCACTTCAACACGATCACACAGTAGTACCGTCCAGCGCACTGTGTCCAGCCAAATTAAATTATTTTACACACCACTAAAACAAAACGACATTCGCAGATTTACACTACTATTATGTTCATACATTATCAGCAATTATCCTGCTGTAAACTTAACACCACCATGCCTGATATACACCCTACAGCATCACTGTCACATCAAGCATAAGGTGGGTGTTTCTAATAAAGTGGCCAGTGAGTGGAAGCACAATGTAGGTGTTCCTACTAAAGTGGCCAGTTGCTAGAAGCACAAAGTGGGTGTTTCTAATAAAGTGGCCAGTGAGTGGAAGCACAATGTAGGTGTTCCTACTAAAGTGGCCAGTTGCTAGAAACACAAGGTGGGTGTTTCTAATAAAGTGGCCAGTGAGAGGAAGGACAAGGTAATAAAGTTGAGGTTGAGTAAGTATTAAGTGCTGTATTTCAGCCTTACCTAAATTAATAATAAATAATGGTTATCAGCAGGTAATAAACATAGTTAGAGAGAGAGAGAGAGAGAAAGAAAGAGTGACTTACGGCTCTATACACTGCATTTACATACACACCAGTTGTTGCTATGACAACACTAAGAAAACAAGTTTCCATGGGGAAGAAGAGCAGGAGAAGGAGATTAGAAAGAGAGAGTGAGAGAGAGAGAGAGAGAGAGAGAGAGAGAGCAAAACTTTGATCACATTTTCAATAAGACACTGCTTGACATTTATTATTCAAACATTCAAATATTCGAACATTTAAAAATGGCTCCAAAGTTCAGTTCAAAACAGGATTCAATCGTCTTTATCAATATCTCTGAGTGGAATTAGATCTGCTTTTTCTGATGCATAAAAAAGAAACAAGAAATAAATATTCAATATTTTGATTATGTAATTTTCACACCTTTATTCACAATCATATCTGGATTTTCTGTTGTTTTGTGACTAATCAGCAATCAGCTGACCGAGTGGCTGAATTAATAATAAATCGAGTGATAACTTGGTTCCCTCCTCGCTCCAGTGTGTCCCCTGTGTTGTAGCCATGTGCCTCTGTTTTTTTGTGCCATGTGCTTTTTGTTGTTGTTTTGTTCTGGGTCTCCTGCCTGGTCCTGTCCGCTTGTTATCTGCCCCACCTGCCTGTAGCTCCGCCCTCAGTAGTCCCAGGTGTTTCTTGTTTCCCCTCAGTGTATTTATACCCCTGTGTTAGTCTCGTGGTCTTGGATTGTGCATGCAACCCTGTGGCTTGTTTTCTTTAATCGTGTTGTTTGGTTTTGTGTTATTTAAAAAATAATTTTTATAATTGTTTTATATAAAACAGTAGACTACATTAGCTGCAGATCACTGTTAAACCTCTTTAAATGTCCCCAATGTACAGTAGAGTTTTTAAAACTGCCCATTGGCTTAACCTGGATTCCTGGCATCTTTGTTTTGTGGTGCTGTCCCATAGATCGGGAGGGGGGTGGAGCACGTATTACGTTACAGTGCATGCTGGACACTGTAGTGCAGTTCATGGTGAAATGGGCTAATATTTGAAATGGGTAAACAGGATTGTCCTTTGGGCCTAACTTGGCCGGCGGGCCTTGTGTTTGACAGATGGGATTTCATTGATCAGAATCATTTCTGCAGACAAGTAATCACTAATAATCTAATATATAGACTGAAGGAAATGTTTTAGGTTTGGACATTAATGGTTTAATGATGTCAGAAATAATGAATAATGGAATAATGAGATAATAAAAATAAAAAAAATAATAATTTTTTTGCTGTATGTATAAAATAAACTACATACACACTGAACTGTATCATAAACACGTTAATGCACACTTCCAGTGTGTTGATCGACAGACTGAATAATATGGATTATGTGAATACTCTGATATTCCTCCCATTTTAACAAAAACTACAAAACACTAGAGGGTGCTAGAGAGTCCTCAGTGTATTTGGGGTGAGTGAAGCTAAACAATTAATTCAACATTCAACATTTTTTTGTCTTTCATGCAGAACTTTCCTTCTTTTAACTGGAAGCCATTCCTTTTGGACTCTCTCAGGAGCGCCCTCTAGTGTCTGACCAACATTAAGACATTACAGAGTGACAGTTCACTACATGATCTGATTTTATGAGCTATGATAACTATAAACACGAGTCACTGTGCTTTTTCTTTTGTTTCAATCAGACTGAAAGAACACGCAGAATGTTTGTCTAATCTAAAATAACACAATATTGATTTCATAGAGATTCTGCAGAGAGAGAGCTACGCAAATTCACACTCAAACGAAAGGATTATTGTCAGTATTCATTTTGATTGAACTGATAGTTTCAGTTCTAAAACCTGATTGGCCGAGCCACAAACAAAGCCAGTGTATAATATTCAAAATACTCACATATGACTGAACTGAATTCTATATTAATGCATCAAATGACAACGTCAACCACATCATACTTATAAACAAACTGCACAGGCTGGTAGAAGAATTGCATATTGCATTTATTATAAAAAGTAAATTATATTATTTCATAATTGGCATTGGTGTATTTTTGCATATTGTATTTGTACACAGCTTTATTAGAGCAATAATCCAATAATCTTGGTGAATTTCTCCACAGTGAACCATTTTTTTCCCTGTTGATCAGTCCTTGAAACGAGACCCAGGTGTCCATGATAATGCACAATATGAAACAGTGTAAAAGCATAAAAAGCTGTTTATGTATGAAGTGTTTTTCATGTGATGATGAAACTCCTGCAGAAGCAGAGGATCAAACCTGCCTGGAGAAGGACACACTGGGCACATGCAGGTGAGATGAGTCTCTGAGGGTCAGATGATGAAAGCTTCGGTCCTGCAGATCCACTGACCACTCTGTAGACTGTCCACACCCGCACTGCTCTCATCTACAGCAGCACAGACACACGAACACGTACATTCATGCATAGAAACAAGTGATGCAGTTCGCTCTGCTATTTTAGTTTTTTAACATTGAACCCTGTTAAACTCGTATTCCTGTTTCGTAGTGGTTGCTAAATAGTTCTAAGTAGATATTGAAAAATAATTAATACTTGTGATAATAAGTGATGCTGAGTAATTTTAATAGATGCTGAATAACTGATAGTAGTTACTGAATAATTCATAGTAGTTACTAAACAATTCATAGTAGTTACTGAATAATTCATAGTAGATGCTGAATAATTCATAGTAATTACTATACAATTCATAGTAGATACTGAATAATTTATAGTAGTTACTAAACAATTCGTAGTAGTTATTGAATAATTCATAGTAGTTACTGAATAATTCATAGTAGATACTGAATAATTCATTGTAGTTACTAAACAAATCATAGTAGATACTGAATAATTCATAGTAGTTACTGAATAGTTCATAGTAGTTACTGAATAATTCATAGTAGATACTGAATAATTCATTGTAGTTACTGAATAATTCATAGTAGTTACTGAATAATTCATAGTAGATACTGAATAATTCATTGTAGTTACTAAACAAATCATAGTAGATACTGAATAATTCATAGTAGTTACTGAATAGTTCATAGTAGTTACTGAATAGTTCATAGTAGTTACTGAATAATTCATAGTAGATACTGAATAATTCATTGTAGTTACTAAACAAATCATAGTAGATACTGATATTCATAGTAGTTACTGAAAGTTCATAGTAGTTACTGAATAATTCATAGTAGATACTGAATAATTCATTGTAGTTACTGAATAATTCATAGTAGATACTGAATTCATAGTAGTTACTAAACAATTCGTAGTAGGTACTGAATAATTCATAGTAGTTACTGAATAATTCATAGTAGATACTGAATTAATAGTAGTTACTAAACAATTCATAGTAGTTACTAAACAATTCATAGTAGTTACTAAACAATTCATAGTAGATACTGAATAATTCATTGTAGTTACTGAATAATTCATAGTAGATACTGAATTCATAGTAGTTACTAAACAATTCGTAGTAGATACTGAATAATTCATAGTAGATACTGAATAATTCATAGCAGATACTGAATTAATAGTAGTTACTAAACAATTCATAGTAGTTACTAAACAATTCGTAGTAGATACTGAATAATTCACTGTAGTAGATGCTGAATTATAATAGTAGATAATAAATGAATAATTCATAGTAGCTGCTCTTTATTTACTATAACGTACTTAGAACTGTTAAATTACTATGAAAATCTCTCTTTAGTGTATTGTATCTTTTTAGTGTACTTACTGTATTTAATGCAATTAACCAATGCATTCATTTCACTGTTTTAGTGAGAACAAGTTTTTTTAAAAGGCTTGAGGTAAACGAAGATCATGTTTTTCTGCAGTCTGACATCTCTCTTTCTTTCTCTCTCTCTCTCTCTCTCTCTCTCTCTCCTCTCTCTCTCTCGCTCTCTCTTTCTCTCTGTGTGTGTTTGTGAAAGCACTCAGAGCACTGAGACTCTGTAAATAAATCATCCTACCGAAGAGACACACAGTGGAGACAGACAGTGGAGAGAGAGAGAGAAAGAGAGAGAGAGGATAAATGACTCATCCTCACTTAAACAATAAAAATAAAATTGAATGAACGAATTAGTGAACATGAAATAATCACCCATAGTAATAAACTAATACATTATTTATTTACTATAGTACTTTAATTGTGCTTTATTTATAATTTATTACAATTTGCCCAGCGTCTAATACTAAGGGTTTTTCTGTAGATAATGACTAATCAAGTTCTATTCATCAGCAGATGCTTCAGAATGGAAAATTATTCATATCTTCACTCCGTGCCAGAGTGATTACCTTCTGCTGATTACAGTCGACTCAAACCCGACTCCAACTCCACCAGTGCACCAAACACACGAGCAGAAAAACACGCTCTCGAGTCCAAATCACAGAACACAGAGCCACTGACAGAACCACTCATATGTATTACATAAGCCTCTTTACAAAGTGCTAGCAAGCTGGCAAGCAGACTATAACATCAACATTACCATGAAGTCCTCAAAAATAATTCTCTTTAAGTGTTGCAACAATCTTAGACAGTTAGATGAAATTGATGAGGTATTGGAATTTTACGTCCTGATTCTCTTATTAAATCCAGATTCCCAGATTCCCTAAATAGATTCCCTAATTTAGATGCTCCTGAAGCTTCATTAACTCAACCAGGTGTGCTCCAAAACGATTTTTATTATGACAAATGATGTAATGGACCTAGTAATTGTTGTTTGAAGGGAAGTGGGGGGGGGGCTAGGAGGTAGTTAGGCAGCCAAGCCACATTACGGTGAAACAGGTGTTCCTCAGGGATCAGTGCTTGGCTCCCTTCATCTTCTGAATACATTACTTCTGAAACACCAGTGATGCACAAATATGGCTATTCTCATTGCTGCTCAGGTGAAGGTGACACAATTCTACCTCTCCCTACTTCTGGATGATCCTGCGATCTTGACAAAAATCTATAACCGCCTTATTCAGACATCATAGCCTGGATCAAAGAATGGCCCTTCAGCTCAACCTTACAGAGCCCTGCTGGTGACATCTCGTATAAATAAAAATAATGCATGGCTATGCCGGATTATTGTGTGATCCTAACATGACTTAATAAAGCGTGGGAACAAGGTGATTAAGTCGCAGCCACTACTTAGTAAGGTGTGGGAACGAGATCCTGCCTTATTAAGCTATGGTCAAGGCTTAATTATCTCATTCACACACCTTACTAAATTGTGGCCACTCATTAGGACCTCCTTCCCACACCTTCATTATCTTGTTCCCACACTGTACTAAGTTGTGGCCACACATTATTTTTATTTATACGGGATGTCACCAGCAGGGCTTCGTACAACCTCTCAAATATGGACCTTCTTGGCTTAACCATCAAGAGCAGCTCTTCATCGACATCAGAAGGTTTGCCAGAGAGCCTGGATAATTGACCTATTCATGCTCCGTATGTCTTACAAAAGTACAAGCAAAACTCAGGGCCTTCTAGGCCTTCAGAGAAGATCCAATTTTTTTATGGGAAATAAAAAAATACATGTCTGTAAATTTGAGTTCTTTTAAATTTAACAGAATTGTGCATTAACGCTTGTTTGTATTTAAACTGTGTAAGTATTGTAGCAATACTCTTATTTCATTGTTACATTTTGGTTGAAAACAAAAGGGAGAAATGCTTGAAGTGCTTAACAGATAATTGTCCAATCAGGACTGTTTTCTCTGTGGTACCTAGGCAGATACAGCCAAGCTGCTTTTCCATTGGTTCAGACTTCAGGAGCTAGAATGAAGGCCTTACATGCTACTTTAACTACCAACATAATAGGAAATGATAGAAGAATCAACCAATCACACTTTGAGAAAAAGACATCACTCTAGTCCTTCTGGAAGTTCTAGATATGTCACTGAGTGTAAGCATGAGTCTTAGTCTAAGGAGGATTCTGGTTACTTGGTAAGAATGGAAAACAGTGGCGGCAGCTCTACGCAGGACTCTTTACTGAAAGAGTCACTGTAAAACTGATACATACAACCTGAAATATATGATAACGTCTGTTACAAGCTTCAAATAAAAACGTCTGTATTTCATCTAGGATGTGAATCACTGTTAGCTTAGTGCTAACATACCAGTAGCATCCCATAGGGGCGCCAGCAGAAATTACCATTACAGCAGAGACATTCTGACAGTGTTCTGACATTTATGGCCCAAACTGAAAACCAAGCTCTAATAGTCACAGATCACCACTGGTTTTAGCAATGTGCTGTCCTTCTCTCTAGCTCTGGATGGTTAACAATGCGCTGGGAGTCCTTCAGGTCATTTAGAAGCAGTAGAGTTGAGAGCCGGATGACATAAAGAAGGACAGACAGCGTCAGTGTGAGTTTCTGTCCACCATCAATTCCCTGAGAGCCTTCACTCATGCCCACTCCCCAAACCCCACTGTCAGCATGGATCACAGTGTGTATCTGAGTGCATGTGCTAATATCACATCAGAATGCAAAGAGTCCAGTCCCCTGTGATCTGACCACATCAGAGCTGTATGAATGTTGGAGAGTGTATGCATGAAAGATTCAGAAGAGTTAAGGTCAGCGCTGATGTTTTCTTCCTCGTAAAAGAATCTCCATCATGCTGTCCGCACATTTCAAGACTCTGACATTTCAGCCTGATTCCCTACAGGATCAGCAAGAATCAGCTCTTTGATCCTTCACCGTGATAAACAAACAAACATCTGCAGAGCTGTTTACTTCAGCAAAACACACACAATACAATCAGCTTTAACCCTCAAAGCTCACGTTACTGATAACAAATACATGCTGGACTTTTAGTTAGCATGTAAGAAGAAGAGGAGATATTTTATTATTATTTGAATTTGATAATGTTACCGTTGTGTGCAGGCCCAGTGAGGCCTGGACAAAGAGGCATGGAGGAGCTTAGCCCAACCTGAGAAGCCACCAAGCTACCAAGCCTGCCAAAGATCTGTGAGAAGGCAGTTGATTAAAATGTATTCATTTAAATTCAAATATTTTAAAAATAAATTCAGATTAAAGACATGAACATTAGTATTTATTGCATTGTAGCCAATCAAAATCATGAAACTTTTTATCTTTTTCAGTTTGCTAATGTTTTTCCTCAGCTGTCAGATTTCAATTAAATTAGGACAAAATATGTATTTCTAGCCACACCACTATCTTTGAAAAAAAAACAAAAAACAAAAAAGAAATCAATTAAAGTTCTCAAATACTGTGAAGATCCTTCTGATGGACTCGAGATTGGTTAGGCCATGCAAGCACCTTTACCTTCCTTAGAAACCACTCGAGTTATTTTGGCTGTATATTTGGGGTCATTGTCTTGGTGAAACATCCATCGTCTCCTCAGATTCAGTTTCTTGGCTGATGAGATCAAATTGACCTCTAAATCTCCCTCTAAATCACTCCATTCATGATGATGACATGTATTGCCCCAGTACCATTTGCAAAGAAAGCAGCTCTGTATCATGATGCTCCCACCATCGTGCTTCACTGTGGGTGCTCTTGGGCTCATACAGCCAACGCTTCTTTCTTCAAACATGATGAGCTGAATTATTGCCAAAAATGTGTGTTTTTGTTTTGTCTGACCAGAGAACTTTGTTGCAAAAGAGTTCTGATTTGTCTAAATGTTCATATGAAACTTTTATACATGCATCTCTGAGCTTCTGTTTTAGCAATGAGATTTTGCAATGGAGTTCAATGCTTATTGTTCTCTAAGTAACTATCGTTGTTGCTGCTTTCAGGTCATCCTGCAACTCATTTCAAGTGACCGCTTTCTCCTCTCTTACCTTCCTTATCATTAGTCTGAGAAATCTAGTGTGGTGCACCTGACAGGGCTGTTTAAGGTCTGCTTGTTTGGTTTTTTATCCGAGTGTTGTTTAATAATGTTGTCCCTGGGAGCTCCATGACCTTCACCATGATTGCTACTATGAAATCTTCCCAACCAATTTTTTATAATAACACCATCAGCAATTTGCATGAGAATATTATGCGTGTAAATGTGATGTGGAAATATGCTCTGGAAGTATATTAAATAACAAAAAATAACTTTCCCCTCACTGTATCAGCTGGTCTTCAGCCTGCACTAATACACATACACAGTTAACACAAACGGAACAGCCACCAATCGCTTGTATAAACACCCTCGACTGTCTCACTTTGGATCGAATGTTTACAGCCAGAGTATCCTCTCTCTCTACTGTACCACCACCACCACTGTTCCCATGGCAACCCCACAAAAACAAGATCCACGATACGGAAATATTTCAGCTTTGTATTACTCTGCACTCTCCCAAAGGACAGAGAGACAAAAAGCATGAATGCATCTCAAATATTCTCTAAATCACCAGTAAAACTCAATATTGAGCTCATTCATGCATTTTCTTCAGTCAGTCTTACTGGAAAAGGCGCCACAGTGCAGACACTGATCTCAGATACTACAAGGAATGAGTTATGAGTTTCGATGTTTTACAAATTTGTTATGACCTTAAAGTGATGTCTAGTTTACCCAATACCAAATTGCAGGCCTAAATCATCAAACTCTTGCCTCAAAACATGTGGAGTTGTTCTGTATCTCTAATAGACTTGATTGTGTAGTTTCTGACACTGTTGTCTATAAATATGGACCAAAACTACCAAAAAAAATAAATAAATAATAAAGATTGAATGCATTTTGGAACCAAGCTAAGAGCTAGTATGTACAGATCCCTGCTGGTGACATCCCATATAAATAAAAATAATGTGTGGCCATGCATTAACGCTATCCACCTTTGGGAATTAGATAATTAAGTAGTGGCCATGACTTAGTAAGGTGTGGGAACAAGATCATGCTTTACTAAGTCAGGACCACGCATTCGGATCTCCTTCCCATTCCTTACTAAGTCGTTGCCACACATTAGGATCTCGTTCCCATGCCTTACTAAGTCGTGGCCATGACTTAATTATCTTGTTCCCATGCCTTACTCATCACCAGGCATTATTTTTATTTATACAGGATGTCACCAGCAGGGCTCTGTAAATATAAATTGCAACAAAGGAGAAGAATCTCTAACATCAATTCTGAAGGATAATTTTTTCAGTTAATGTATATGTCTGTCTGTCTGCCCTGCGATGGACTGGTGACCTGTCCAGGGTGTATCTTGCCTTCCACCCAATGACTGCTGGGATAGGCTCAAGCTCCCTGTGACCCAGAAGGATAAGCGGCTTAACAGGTAATAAATGAAAAGCACCGCCCTCATATTTAGCTCAATACAGATCAATACAGCTCAGATCAATACAGATCAGCATCATGTGTCGTTCTAAAGGGGTGGCCGGAGTTGCCTGGTCCCTCCCTGAAATCTGATTGGCCTACTCAGCTGCCACCCCAAAATTTATGGCACATCCACAACACCCCCCACTTAACCCCCCACCCACCTTACACATGCACACTCAATCTCCCCCACTCCACTGTTTGCATGTTCACCCTGCCACCCTGCTGAAACCTGCTGCCACCCCTTTGTCACCCCTGGTGAGATTCTCCAGAACCACCATTGACCAGCATATTGTGTGTTAGGTGTGAAAAATGGTCAATTCCAATTCTGGTTGAATCAGACCATAAACCCCTAGTGGAGAGAATCAAAAGTTTTTTCCTATTTGGCCAAAATTTTGCATTTCACTCCTAACAAAGTGGATGGCTTTCACTTCACTCTGATACGATGGCTGGTTTTGATCACAAACAGTGGTTTCGACGAAATGACAGACACTCAGAAGGGAATGAGGGGCTTATCAGACATAAAGTGCTCTATGCACCGTTTCACAGTACCGTATTATTACTGCTGCCCATCAGCAAGGAAAAAGCTAAAAGGTAGGGCTTTCTAATAAAGAACCCAGAGAGTGCATTCAACCTTTATTCGTCCTGCTGCCAGCCCCCCTGAGCATCCTCTCCGGATCAATGCCTCTCTTCTGGCAGTTGAGAGATTGAAGATGCTGATTGTCCTTTAGCTGCAGGGGTCAGAAAGTCTGGACGCTCTCACACCAACGCTGGACACTCAAAGCTCATCTCCAAAACAAACTCTATACACAGCACTGATCAATACGCACACCAATCAATAGCGCTCTGAACTGCTGCAGTGTCGTCAGTGGGTCACAACAGTAACTAACAATATGGAGCATTACAGAGTACTTTAAATGAAACAGTAGAAGCCATATCGCCCCCTACACTTCCTGTAGTGTATTACAGTCTGTCAGAGTGACTGTGTGGATCATATGAACATTATAGAGTGCTTTTTAAATGAAACAATAGTAGCCATATCGCCCCCTACGCTTCCTGTAGTGAATTACAGTCTGTCAGAGTGACTGTGTGGATCATATGAACATTATAGAGGCTTTTTAAATGAAACAGTAGAAGCCATATCGCCCCCTACACTTCCTGTAGTGTATTACAGTCTGTCAGAGTGACTGTGTGGATCATATGAACATTATAGAGCTTTTTAAATGAAACAATAGTAGCCATATCGCCCCCTATAGTTCTTGTAATGTATTGCAAGAGCACTTTTTGTTGAAACTCCTTTTCTGACTAATCATTGCAGCTCTACTCACAGAGCACATAGCTGAAGTTACAACATGCTCACATACAGACAGCTAGGAGAGAGAAAAAAGGATGTGGAGGAAAAAAGGAGACAGAGAAGAAAAGGAGACGGTGTGACTAATGAAAAAAGGGGTGAGAACGAGGCGGAGGTGGAGAGGAAAGAGTATAACGTTGACTCAGACTCTAATGAGGTCCTCAGAGGGAGCCATAGAGCCTGTTAGCGCTCGTCTAACACTGTTCAACCTCTAACACAATCTTTCTACACTGAGCACACATACGACCCTGCAGTGCTATAACAAAAGGTCACAGAGGTCACCGCTTGCCCATTTATTGCTGACAGGCAGTGGAGTGTTTCTCTCACAATTCTTCTGTCATGTGACCAGAGCACAATGACAATGATAAATCTGGCATAACCAGTGGTGGAAAGTGCACTCCAGTGTATTCCAATGACCACTCCACCTCCCACAGAGCTCTGGGGACGTCTGTTAACTCTATATAGGGTAATAATATAGATTTAACTATTATATGTCACTATAAGGCAATGTAGAAGACAAATGGCGAACCACCAACAGCTTTTGGGGCTCATTTCTTTTTGGTATGAGAGTGTGCAAATGTTTTGGCACCCCAGGTCAAATGACATGATTTTCAAAGTGTATAATGAGTGAACATATCCACTACAGAGAATTATTATTATTATTTTTATTATTATTTTTATTATTATTATTATTATTTTTTTATTATTATTTACTGAATAAAATGTGTCTTGAGTTATGGCAACATATAACCTATATATATATATATATATATATATATATTATATATATATATATATATATATGTTACAATTTAAATATTAAGATGCTGTATTTAAGTTCCCTGTAGAGGATATTTACTTAGAAAAACAACAAAATGCTGTGGAACTATTATAACACTATTATATTATATTATACTGTATTATATTATGTTATATTATATTATGTTTTTGTTAAATGTCACAATCAATGGGCTATATTTCTTATTAAGACCACTATACAAATACAACCATAACTGAAAGCAGAAAATTTGTGGAGTAAAAGTTTAGTGAAAACGTCTAAATATTTCAATATCTGGTCCGAGTTCATGACATCAGTAGGCAATATTTCATGTGCAAAAAACTTTTAAAAGGTCAGAAACCGTTGGAATAATTGTATGAGGGTCACTGAGTGACATTTTATCACTGACTGACATTTCAGCTCTGCAGCTTTTCCAGCGTTTCTCCCTCTGGACTCGACCGTTAAAAATGACCGTTAAACGGAAGCAGCAAACACCCACGCCGTGATTATCTTCCCCACTCGCCTCACCTTCATACACAGTAATTACATATTCAATAAAGCGCAGTTTAACTTTACACAGGGCTGTGCAATGCTTGGGAAATTTTGTGTGAAATGTGGAAAAAAAAAATCACATGTACACATGCAAAGAAAGTTCTGTTGTAAACATATTCATAAAAATATTCTCCATATGTCAAACACTTCACCACTTCACTCAGTGCAGCCATGCAAACGGTGAAGCAGCTAGAGCTCTATTGTTTATGGTGGTTGTAGTCCAGTATCAGGTAGTTTAAACAGCACAGAACTGATAATGTTTGTAAACAAAAGGCTTCATTAAGTACAAAATGCCCAAAAGTTTGAGACTCTAATGCCATAAATAAAGCTGTTTACTATCTCAATTATTTCAATACCTGTCTTTAAATATTTGACAGGCACGGTGTACACAAAATCCTGCTGGTGGGGGTTCATGTGTGCGTTCCATCTATTTTAATGATGCACACAAACAATACCTACTTTGTGGGGGTTCTGTGGGGGTCCTGACCATTGAAAAACAGGGTGTGCAGAGAAACAGATGGACTACAGTCTGTAACTGTAGAACTATAGAGTGAAACTATATGGTCAGTGGAGCTGATAAAGTGGACAGAGATGGTAGAAGAAGGTGTATTTCGTGAAATGGTGTAGGTAGGTAGGTCTTGAAAATGTTTAATACACCTCATTTATTGCTTTATAAAGTAGTTGTTTGCTTGATACAACTATTATATGGTATGAGGCTTCAATAAAGGCATAAGTATTCATAAATAAACAAAAAGAAATATTAATCCTATCAGGTCAATAATGATGTATGTGACATTGAAAGATGTCGTGCATAAAAAAATAAATATCTCAGGAATGTTGCACGCTACAGACTTTTATTTTGCCTGGAAGGGTAGTCAAGAATGCAGCTTGTGATTGGTCAAGAAGTCAGGAACACAGCTTCAGATTGGTTGACCAGTCGACAGACTCAAGCCAAGGCATCAGTGGCTTCTGAGAAAAAATAAAAGCAAATGTCTAGCATGCAACGCTCTGTGTGATGTGTATATATATATATATTATATATATATATATATATATATATATAAAATTCTTCTGCAGCACCATAATGGGCGAAAGAGTGTGTAGCACAAACAACATCAACAGTCTCTAACTATACATCAGCAAGGTGCAGCTACAAGACAGGGGTTTTGATAAAGTGGCCAATCAATGTTGACTGCGTAGGTTGACGCTAAACAGTATAGCTGTCATTTGGCTCTAGAACATCCTTCTTGGGCTTTTAATGATGCTGATATTTTCACCCATGCTCTGTTGCTCAAAAGCATCTCAGGCTCGCGGCTAATTAGCGACTGAACGAACAGAAAAAACTTGGCTGGAGCAGAGATCAGCTTTTAGTGATCTCTTGGAGAGCATTTAGCACATTCTCCCTCTAACAGGCCATGATGAAACCAGCACCAATAGGAACGTAGCAGTTCTTAACGAGGCGAGCGCTAATTAAAGACAAATCTCTCTCACTTTCTCCGCCACATCAACTCCCTCTTTCATTTGGCTCTGTGCTCAGTGCCTGCAGCCCCTGGCACGTGTCCCGCTAAACAGTGCTGATAAATATTTACTCTGCGTAATCTGCTCAAACCAAAGCAGTTATGATTTTAATGGAACACTTTATTAGCCGTTTCGTTTATGGCGAGAGCATAATGGGTCGTAATGAGTTTATGACACATGCATAGTCAAACTGACACAAAGCCATAAAGGAACTATTTACAGCAAACAGATGTGATAAAATAGCCTTGTTTGTGTAATCAGACCAGAAAAGGGAAAAGAGGATTTCTGAAAAAGGGCAAAAGCGTCTATGGTCACGTTTTCTTCTAGAAGAAAAGACAGGCAGCCGGTCTAGGAAGCCTCAAAGGCCAAAAATGTCCTTAGTCACAAAGGTGTAGCATTTTCCTGCAGCTGAACACCACCAGTCCAGGCAGCCACATAGCTGCAGTGCAGCGTCATCCAAGTCTCCAGTCCAGGCAGCCATTTAGCTGCAACGTAACGCCACTTAGGCAGTCGGCCTGAGAGGCCTCCTAGCTGCGGCGTGGCGCTGCTCACACAGCCGAACACTACCAGTCCAGGCAGCCCCACAGTGGCCGGTCCAGCAGCCACGTATCTGCGATGTAGCGTCAATCAGGTCCCCATTTCAGGCAGCCTCGTAGCCACAATACAGCAGCACTCAAGCAGCTGGTCCAGGCCGCATCATGGCTGTGATGCAGCATTACCCAAACGGCCAGCCCAAAAAGCCTGGTTGGAAAAGTATTCTCGGCTGCTATCTTGGTGGGTATGACGGCAAACTCCTCAGCCACCAGGGAAACATCAAAGCAAACACACAAACAATACAAAAAAAGAAAAACCTACGTAAAGCAGCAGCCATATTGTGCCAGCGTACTTACAACAGAATGCAAACACAGTTGGGTCGAATGATCCTCCCTCTTCCTCCTTCGCTCAGAGCGATGCTAGCCAATGTGAGCCTCTGTTAGCTAAGGTAATAAAATGAGCAGTGTTCTCCTCCAAGCGTGTTGAGCTCTGATGACGCTGTGTAAGCAGTTTAAACAGATGAGGTGGAGCTTCAGGCGACTCAGACGGAGCTTGTGCTATCAGTCATCCTCCCAGCTTGTGTAAGGAGAGAGACTTAGCTAGCAGCTATGTAGTCAGCTATTTGACATGACTAAATTACAGAGCAGACAGATGAAATATAGAGAGAATTTATGCTTTAACCCCTTAAAATCTCAGGCTTATTACATACTAAGGCTTATTATTCAGTAACCACAGGCACTTCAATGCAAACTGGCTGAGCTATTCTTAGGTTATAGAAGTGTGTAATAAAACTTAACTAAGTATTTTACAGTATTCATTTACATATGAGTAAATCAAATTGTGAAGTTCTTATTAAGGTAGTAAATGTGATTACAAGAATTAAATAATGTTACACAGTAATTTAATTATAGGGAAACGTAACTATATTACTATAACGTTTCTTTGTACTAATAGTAGCCTCACAATTATACTACACTGATTAATTCATTAAACTATCAGGATTTCACTTTTTTTCCACACTGTTTTTTCACAGTACTATACTGTATTCATCATTTTATTGTGAAACTCATCTTAAGATGCTTCCAGTAATAATGCAGCAAATTACTGTGAGCTGTACCACACAGCACTGTGGGATATGGCAGCAACTGAAAGGTAAAGAAAGCATAAAATTTTTAATGAAATTTTTATTCTGAATATTCAGGTTTTGCTGTTTTAAACACTTTTAAAGTTTTACGCTGGATTTGATTGTTTAAATGCTAGAACCCCTGAGGTGGTGAAAATATGTTAGCATTTATTGGTATTACCAGAAATAGGTTTTGGGTCCTGTTTGTGTAAGTTAAAATGTGTATGTGTTTTAAAAATGCATTTTTATAATATATATAATATATACAGTGCAAAGCATGGAGGATATATATATATTGATTGATATTTAATCTAAATTAACATTGATAGGTTTGGTGAAATTAAACTTTTTTTTCATAAATTTTTATTTTTTCATGTGCAAATTCACAGGAAATTACTGTCTATGGAGTTATTTCTATGGAAATATATATTTGATTAATTTATTCTATTAATGTAGTCCAGTATACAGTATACAGCTGCTATATTACTATTACAGGTGGCTAATATTCTTCAGTTAGTCATTGTGAAAGTTTTTTACATTTTTAATGTGGTTACAGTGGCCAGCCATTCATAAGACTTTCATTAGACACAAACTTTTGGCCATAAAAGACAAAAACATGGATTTCCAAAAAAAGAAAAACGTTGGTAGATCCGAGTATAATACTGCAGAAATGACGCGAGCAGCCCCTGGATGGAGCCAAAGCAATGAAAAATAACAAATCAAACCAGTTCTACACACGATCTGACCACAAACAAGACAAACAGAAAAGAAATTTACACCATTCCAGAAATATTACGTGTGTAGTGATCACTCTGTCAGAGCTGGAGTCATATTAAAGACAAACATAATTCCAGCACAACAAATCCAGAATCGACTTCCACCAGCTGTGTTCAGACTACAGAGTTAATGACACTGCAGCAGAGACAGTGTGAAGCCCAGTACGTTAAGATCAACAAGCAAATCACAATAATCTCATAATCTGTTTTAATATACTATTTAACCAATAGATAATAATAATAATAATAATAATAATAATAATAATAATATGTGCAGCCTACATTCATTCTATATAATGCATAGTAACTCTTTGTTGAGGAAAAAAACAAACAAATCAACCAATCCACTATCAATACTGAGTGTGTTTACATTCACTCAATAATCCAATAACAATCAGATTTCTGCAGTAATCTGATTATTAGTACCTGCTCTGTGAGGGTCCATGGGGGTCCTGACCACTGAAGAACAGGGTAAAAGGGGGCTAACATGCAGTATGTATGTAGTATGCAGAGAAACAGATGGACTACAGTCTGTAACTGTAGAACTACAAAGTGCACCTATATAGTAAGGGGAGCTGATAAAATGGACGATGAGTGTAGAAACAAGGAGGTGGTCATGATGTTATACCTGATCGGTGTAAATCAAAGCATGATTAGTTGATTCCTTTCACTTCTTAATTATGTTGGTAGTTCATCTAAGATGTGAGGCCTTCAGTCCAAACCAATGGGAGAGCTCACTTGGCTGTATCTACCCAGATACTATAGGTAAACAAATCCTGATTGGCCATTTCAAGACCTGTTTCCAACCAAAACGTAATCATGGAATTGAGTATTACTTTAATGCCTCCATAGTCTAAATATAACCATGTTTGTGCTGTATAAAATGGACTAAAAACTACAGTTGTCTTCTTTTCAGGCCTACTGTGCCCTGAAAGTTCCCCTCTTCATACCCTATTTAGTATAATGTCATTCCAATTTAATGATATTAATGCAACTAAGTGTTTATTGTGTAGTGAATAAAAGCAGAGATGTAGAGCCTTTAAATGGCTTGTGGTTTAAAAGTACATAACGAGAACCACTTTCACACTGAGCCTCAGCATAAACAATTCGTTACAGTTTTTAATCCCAAAATATGTTTATATCAGCAAAACCTTGATAAAACTTTGACTTGGAAAAAGGTCTTCAGATTTTCAGCTTCCGAAAGAGATCAAGATTATGGTTGTCAAGAAAAACTGACACTTTAATGAACTGTAATTTCAGGGTTTCTCTTTGGTGGGGATGTTCAGCATTGCACCGGTCATGTATTTTATTGCCCACAGGGTGGCAGCAGAGGATGACAGACCATAAACTATATGGCTGCTATACTAAGTCATACTGCTGCTAAAATAAATCAAACTGCTGTTGTAATAAGTCATATTTCTGCTATAATAAGTCATACTGCTGCTATAATAAGCTACAATATGGTAAACTGCTGCTATAATAAGTCATACTACTGCTATAATAAGTCGTACTGCTGCTATAGTAAATCATACTGCTGCTATGAAAAGGTCATACTACTGCTATAATGAGTCATATTGCTGATATAATAAGTCATATTGCTGCTATGATAGGTTAACTGCTGATATAATTCACACTGCTGCTATATGAAGTCATACTACTGCTATAATAAATCAAACTACATTATAAGGAATGCATTCATTGATTAAAACAACCTACTGTTCATTCACCGTGTGTTCTGCTGACTAATTAATGCAAAACACTCCTTATTTTTGATGAAGATGTATATTTCATAAATTGTATGTGAGAAAGAATGGGTTCAAGTACCTTTTGTTTCAGGGCCTTAAAATGTGCCTTATGTTAATATAATAATGTTTCCATTTTCAGTTTATTAAATTGTCCAACATAATAAAAGTTAATTGTCTTGATTTAGCACTGGACGGATAGCCACAAGCTAATGTTAGCCCTAAACTAGCACACAAGCCACAAACTAGCATGAAAGTCACGATGCAAAGTTACAATACGATATGTAGCAGAGTAATTCTATACATTTTAGTACAAGATAATACATTGTGCTGTTACGTCCTCAATAAATATGCTCAAAATAGCAATGGCAATATTAGTGCACTAACGTGCTATTTATTACAGGTTATGCAATCGAACACCTGGAACCAGGTAGGGTAACTCCATCACTTTGGGATAGGAATATATTAAATATTTCACCGTCTAATCAACAGTTCCAACCGAAAACCAGACAGCGGAGCTTAAAACTGGACTGTACAAAACCGATCTCCTGGTAAGTGAAAGCACTTTGAGGCCTTTGTCCCTTAACAAGCTAACTTACTTTAGTTCACATTGTCCAGTGCATTGTTTAAAGTGAGTTTATAAATATATATCAGCAAAAACTACAGTTAAAACATTAAAAGAGAGAAATCGCTGTGTAACATTTATTAACCAAGGATTAGGATCCATCTTGACCACTTTTAAAACACTCAGCTACATACTAGTGCTACACACTGACTTACTCACTCTTTTAGCACAGAAGATGTAAGGGTCCAGGCTGCGCCGCCGGCCAGCAGCAGAGGGCGACAGCGGCACGGTGCCCAGCCTGCGCTGCCGGCTGCCAGCAGAGGGCGACAGCGGCAAGGTGCCCAGCCTGTGCTGCTGGCTGCCAGCAGAGGGCGACGGCGGTGAAGTGCCATAACTTCAGGGAACTCCAATTCCCAGAAGCCCTCGGGCTGATTAGGCCCAACATGAAGCACCTGTGGACTCCTCTACTTAAGGCTGTGGCAAACAGCAGCACTTTGTCACACCTTTGTAGAGGGGTGACCGGTACGGTACGCAGCCCAGGTGGGTATTTAAACAAAAAGGAAAGAAAAGCGAAAAAAAAAAGAGGGCTGGAAAAAACGAGAGAGCGTAATTGCCCCAAAACTCACTACTCAGAAGGCTTGAGGTACAAACGGCATTATCTTTTATTTCACATTTTTAGTTCACCTCTAAACACCTCAGTGTCACTGCTGGACTGAGAATAGTCCACCAACCAAAAACATCAGCCAACAGCGTCCTGTGACCACTGATGAAGGACTAGAGGATGACCAACACAAACTGTGCAGCAGCAGATGAGCTATCGTCTCTGACTTTACATCTACAGGGTGGACTGAGTGTCTAATAGAGTGGACAATGAGCTAACAAAGTATCAGAGAAACAGATGGACTACAGTCTGTAACTGTAGAACTACAAAGTGCACCTATATAGTAAGTGGAGCTGATAAAATGGACAATGAGCACAGAAACAAGGATAAAACAATCAATGTTATGCCTGATCGGTGTATATATAAGAAGAAAAAAGAGATATATACACACCAACTCTAAATATATACACATACACAATATACACTACTATTGCACTTTCCAGTGTACAGTTGTACAGTAATAAGTTATGAAATAAAACTGATATGTACAGCTGTACACATTTCCATATGTGCAGTTAGTCTGAGGTAGATAATAAATGAGATGCAGGTACACAGGAGATAGAATACTGATATAGGGATCTTCCAGATTATACAAGACATGGATAGAAGAAGATGTACAAGATGTCAGTCTATATGTGTAAGTATAGATTTGTTAGATTTAAGGTGCAGTGAGTTCAGAGTGAGTCTGTTGGTGTGGATGAGGTGTGGATTGTCCATGGAGATCATATTAATGATGATGACTCAGAGGTGCAGTGACAGGCCTATAGACCGATACACCAGCACTACTGGCTGTTCAGCAGCCTGA
Source organism: Colossoma macropomum (assembly GCF_904425465.1). Lineage (NCBI taxonomy): Eukaryota > Metazoa > Chordata > Actinopteri > Characiformes > Serrasalmidae > Colossoma > Colossoma macropomum. The sequence goes on along the minus strand of NW_023494795.1, from coordinate 41,834,632 downwards.
TGGCCCGGGGGGGAAGACACTGCCTTGAAACCGGCTGGTTCTGGACTTTATGCTTCTGTACCTCCTCCCGCTCGGCAGCTGTGAGAACAGACAGTGCCTTGGGTGGGTGGAGTCCTTTAGAATCCTCCTGGTCTTCCTCAGGTTTGGGAGCTGGACCCCGGTGATGTGCTGGGCGAGATAATAGCCAAGATAATGCTAACATTAGCACACTAACTCTCCGTCTCCAGCGAGACTTCCGTAGAGGAAAACCTTCACTTCATGTCCTTAAACATAAAACAAATATCAACACAAAACAAACACCTCAACTTTCTCTTGGAGGTGTTTGATGAGCAGCTAACGAGCAGCACAGCAGAGCAGCTGCTGATCGCGTCTCACTGGCTGGCCTAACACTGCGTCCCAAACCACACACTTATATACTTCACCTACTACATTAATGAGCGCACTTCTAAAGGTATATGCACTATTTTTATTTATTTTTTTGCATGCCATAAAGTGTGCTCATATGAAGTTGGGGATGCAGAAATAACAAATCTCAGCCCTTTAGAACAAATCAAATAAAATCAAAACAATACATGCAAATTTATTTGTTTATGCCTTAAAAATATGATTTTAATGGCTCCCGAGTGGCGCAACCGTCTAAGCGTTGGCCCTATCATCAGGAGATTGCGAGTTCGATCCCTGGTGATGCTACAGCCGTCCATAGCCGGGAGTCCGAGAGAGCACAATTGGCCTCGCTCTCTCTGGGTGGGTAGGATGGTCCCTCCTTCTCCCCCCATCACTCAGCGCGATGCTAGTCAGCGCAGGCGTCTGTTAGCTGACGTAACAGATCTGGCGGTTGGCGCTTTCCTCCGAGCGCGTTCGGCTGTCCAATGACGTTGCATGAGCGGCAGCTTGAAAAGAAGCGGTGGTTGGCTTCACAGGTCTCGGAGGAAGCCTGTGTTAGCCTTCGTCCTCCTAGCGTTGATAGCATCGTGTGATTGGGGGAGTCCTAACTAGCGGGTGGAATTGGAGCCACTAAATTGGGGAGAAAATCGGGTAAAAATAAAAAAAAAACAAAAAAAAAAAAATATGATTTTAAAAGTGTTAAACTGTTTTCCTGCCTTTGCTGGATCGGTTATGGCCTTCTCATTACAAACAGCCACAACACTGCTAAATGAACTTAATGTTGCCTACCAAAATGGTGACAGCGTTTTGTGACGTGGAATTGGAATACTATCGATAGTCATCCAAATTTCCCCTCAAACCACTATGAATGAATTTGTTCACATCTCAACATAGTAATTATACTTTTACTGCAGACTGGGTTTAGGATACTCTACGCTCCTCTAATCGTGACTTCGTGCTGCCATTAAACGCTCTTATTTGATCCCAAAGACAGCAGAGACAGAGTCATTGTACGTTGTGCCTGAAATAAAACATTCCATTCTTACAGCAGGAGAAAAGAGCACAGAGGGTGAAAAAGCACATCTGGATTGGTGAAATAAATCTGCAATTGAATGAATAAACGTGTCTGAATGGCAGGCAATGATTCGTTTGTATGTAGTTTATTTTAAAAAGCACAGACTGTGCATAATACATGCATGAGATATTAGCATCAGTAAGCATGAGATGCAAATTGCTGTCATCAGAGAGAGAATCAGAGTCTTTATTCACCAAATACCAGACGTAGAATGAATTTGTGCAGGTGTCAGCATAAAAAGTAAAAGATATAAAGATAACTATATATAAGCATAAAATAGACAGAGCACAAATGAGAAAAAGGATGTGCAGTGGGAAATAAATACAGATACAACAAGTACTAAAGTACTGAAGTACATATATAAAGTATGTACCGCTAAAAAAAACTGAGCAGCAAATATAAATGTAAATATAAACATATAGAAAATAATGTGAATGCCTGTTAAGACTTAATGAGCGCATTATCGTCCCTGTATGCTAAAGTGTTGCCAAAAACAAAGTTATGAGTGTACATAAACAGTAAAATGGAGTCGTAGCACTTTTTGCACTACATGTCAGATCAAATGTGTGATTATGTTTAAAGGACGAAACAATTGTGATTATACCAACAAGTAACATTGCTGTAGACGGTGGACGTCTGGTTCCTATCACCACCACTAAGAACAATTCTGACTCTGGAACAGAGCGTTTCACACAAACCACTCCGGCTCTGTTTACATCCTAATCATTTAATTACGCCGACATGTTAATCTCAGAATTCCCCTTTAAAGAACTGGCCCAGCTTGAGAGCGATTATGTGTCAGGATGTGGGCATTGAAAGACCCAGAAATTGTTTAAAGAAAAAATAAATAAATAAACTCAGTCTGTTCTACAGTTTCTCATTAGGCTGAATGAATAACCGACTCTAAATGTAGGTATTGTGATATAAACTGAGTCTGTTCTACAGTTTCCCATTAGGCTGAATGAATAACCGACTCTAAATGTAGGTATTGTGATATAAACTGAGTCTGTTCTACAGTTTCCCATTAGGCTGAATGAATAACTGACTCTAAATGTAGGTATTGTGATATAAACTGAGTCTGTTCTACAGTTTCTCATTAGGTTGAATGGGGTTTTTACCTGTGTTCTGTAAAGTTTGTCCAAAGTCGCAACAGTAACTACCACCGTTTGATGACCAGTTGAGTATGTGGGATAAACAGTGCAAAAATGAAATGGACAGTGAAGTCTATGACAAAGACGGAAAACAGGCCTCCAAATTTGGGACTGCACACCATCTCTGGACATAAATTAGTGTGCAAAAAGGGAGAATTTCAGGTTCTTTCAGCATACTGTGCTTAAGACAGTTATATTTTAAGAAAAAAGTCCATTCTAGATAAATTTACCCCACACAGACTTTACACTTTTTATAGTGCTTCTACAGTGCAAAAACAGCAGTTTCATTTTTTATCATAATAACTAGTGAAACTATACTTGTTTGTTTTTTTTAAGTAAGTCAAGCGGGGGCTGTTTATCTTTTTTCTGTTTTCCTGAGTATTGTAAATTCATAATACTTATATTTTTTTTACTCAATTATATTGTGAGTAGAGTCATTTTTACTCAGTACCATTTAAGTCATTAACTTTCAGTCCTGGAGAAAGTATTATATTAAACTTTATACAGCAGAAGTTTACAAATACTCAAAACATCACTTCAGTCCTTCCCATCTTGCCCAGACTAACCGAGGATCAAATAAATAAGCTTGACTATCCCTTAACTAAAGCTGAAGTAATCTCAGTTATTAAACAGTTACCTAATACTAAAGTTCCGGGTCGTAGATGGTTTCACATCTAAATTGTATAAAAATCATGTAGAGGAGCTAGCACTTGTACTTTTAGATATGTACAGCAAATCACTGGTCAGAGGCAGTCTCCCTCCATCCCTGTCAGAAGCCCTAATTTCTCTTATTCTGGAAAAGAATAAAGATTCTTTGGAGTGCCAAAACTTAATCTTCTAATAATCGTTTCTAAAATATTAGCTAATAGACTAGACAAAGTTATCCCATCACTGATCCACCCAGACCAGGTAGGCTTCGTAAAGGCTTGTGCTACAGCGAGATTCACTTGAAAGAGGCCCCGAATGTTCTGCTGTAACTCCCGTTAGGATGAAGCAATCTGAACCAAAAAAATCTGCTACACGCCTTGACGTCTGTGTAATCAATTGCATTACATGCGATGCTGGAAGTGATCTCCGTTTTCTGCCAGACACATGAAGGGGTACGGGGGTCTGCACCCAGAAGTTGCAAACAGAGGTTAAACATGGCGACGGCTGTCCGGCACCTACCTCATCGCTCCGACGCAGGGGCATCCTGGCTTTTTTGGAGCTCCATATACTGAGGAGCACATTGCACGTTGTTTCGTTCAGATTGCTTCATCCTAGAGAGAGTTATTACAGAATATTCGGGGCCTCTTTTGAGCGAATCTCCCTGTATAACGGACAGTGTTAGATGTTTCATTAATATTATGTGTGCGGCATCATTTATCTCTCCTCCCTTTGCCGATATATCTTTTGATGTGGAGGACACTTTTGACAGGGTGGAGTGGAAATATTTGTTTTTTAACCATGGAAACTTTTGGCTTTGGGAATTATTCAATGGGTCAAGCTCATAAATACTTTATCCAGGCCAGTGTTTTCACTAATGGCATTATCTTCCCCCTTTTGTTTTATGAAGGGGCATGAGACAAGGGTGCCCCCACTCTCCGCTCCTCTTCACCTTAGACTTAGACCCACTGGCCATGGCCATCCGACAAGACGACACAATCCCTGGTCTTCAGGTACAAAACGCAGGACATAAGCTTATGCTTTATGCTGATGATATGCTTTTGTTTGTGTCTAATCCCAAAACCTCTTTGCTGTTCTTGATCAATGTAATTAGTCTGTAAAATGCAGGGAAGTGATTGGTTCATGCAATTTTCTGACAATAGTGGTAGTTTCTCTGTGTATGGTTAGCTGAGGACTTACATTGCAGAGCTTGAGACAGCTGACCAGAGCTCTGGTTTGTCTGGATTGGACGCCTCTTGAACCTCCATTGCGGTACCACCCCAGTGACCAGAGGGGTACCACCCCATTGATAGGTTGGTACCTATTTTTGTAGTGTAGTGGCTGCGTTTCTTGTTCAGTGTGAGCACCTACATCATTGCATGTATATCAGAGCAAGAATTTTATAGTGTGAGCCCATAAATTTGTTATTGTAGTTGACACTAAGGGGTAGCGTGTGGAGAGTAACACCAAGTAACGCTCATAGTGTGAGAGCCAGTGGTGGTTTTAGAGCATCATGCACAGCTGAGGGAGCTTCTCAGTGATGCTCAAGTCTGAACAAGCATGTTTATGTCATAGGAGGAAAAAGAGAGGAGTAATGGTGCAATTTTGGAGTTTGGGAAGGAGCGAGTTTGGAAATAGCTGTTACCGTGGTGCTCTCAGAAAAATATTACTAAAGTCCAACAATACAAATCTAGATTATACATTCATATAACTTAGTGTGTGTCATTGAATGGCAAATTCCTTTTTAGGGTGGCAGATGCACATGGGAGATATGATCAGCAATACTATAAAAAATTTAAATCACTATTCAATCTATGTTTATAACCGGTGTGCAGACATCATCCTGTGCAACTTTGCTGTTTCTTGCCTAGTTCATTTGCTAAAGTCCCAGCCAGAGGTTTCACACTGCAGTGCCTAAAGTGCACCTCATTACACATCAGTGCTTGTTTATTGGTTCATTTTGCTAGGATGCGAGTGCTCTGTCACCTTCATATTCACCACCATTTAAAATAGAGGTGCTTAATGTCAATGTGAATCACAGTCAAAGCAATAATAATAAACCTTACTTGATTTTTGCTTCTTTGATTGCTTTGTCAGTTTGAATGTAATCAGTCAGGTCTGTCATTCAGTACATTTTTGCCATCCATGTGACAAAATCAAAGGTTATTATTTTACTGTTTGTAGCTCATGCTGCAAAAACAATATCACAAAAATGCATTTCTATCAGTGCTGAACAGAATCAGTCACTTGGAAGTCTGACGATTTTTGGTAGACCAAAAATTGATGGGTCCACACTAAACAAGGCAGGTAGGAAAGCATCCTAAAAGTCTGGAATACTGGATTCCACTTTCACCATATGATGTAATATGTTCACACAACCTTATATACAGAAGTCCAGAGAAGCCATGAGCTGTTATAATTTCCTGGATTGTTATCTTGAGATAAAGTTAATTATCTTGTGATCTCAAGACAACTTTATCTTTGTAGATCACAAGATAGTTAACTCGTTATTTCAAGATAACAATCCAGAAAATTATAACTACCTCATGGCCTCTGGACTTCCATACTTATAAAGTGGTCAGTTGGTCAACAATTTATTGAACCAAGATTAACTAGAACTGAAAATGTGTGGACAAAATTTGTCCTGACAAATCCAACTAAATAAGCTCGAACAGTAACGTCAGCCTCATCAGTTGACCGTTTTGGGTTAAAAGAGCATGAGGATATTTAAGATGGGGGAATATGACCATGAAGGCATTTGAGTGTTGATAAGCTGGTCACTGATTTGAGATGAATTATTTCAGTCAAGGAGTATAAAAACGCTGAGGGGCTAGTCAACATTAGTCATGATCACAGACTATATGAACATTCTTCTGTATCTGAAATGAAACCGTTTTAATGGTGAACATCTGTACTGTCACTTTCAGTGTTATATAACAAAAGTCATTACCCTGTACAGATGTGGAAATTCCTCTGAAACCACTTTACACTTCTCTGGAAAAACTAATATGTCTGTTATTAACAACACCTTAGTTCTCTGGAATTTGTAAAACAAAACTCTGCATGCCAGCGTGTTAAAATCAGAAGAACATCTTCCTTGATTGGATAGTTTGTATTGCCTACATCAGGTATTATGCTGTTTTAATGACTGTCACAAAAAAATTAGATTGGGGCTCGATATTGATTTGCCAATCAAGTTGTATCAAAACGATGAGGGGCTATTCAACATTTGTTACATCTGTTTGATCAGATTATATGAATCCATTCTTCTGTATCTGAAACAACTGTTTTAATGGTGAAAATCTGCATTGTAATTCTCAGTGTTATTACACAATACAATGTGCTGTACTGCCTAATGCATAGTGGTTGTTTTTACAGATAATTAAGGTGTGGTTTATAACATCAGACATAATAATCTTTCAGTGAAGTGTTTAGATTGGCTTTGGAGGAAATTCCATATGGGGAAAACCCTGTGAAAGCACTTTACACTTCCTGGAACGATTAGGTCTGATGTTAGCAAACACACCTTAGTTCTCTGAGAATTTGAAAAAAAAAATCTCTGCATCACAGCTTAAAATCAGAAGAACAAAGTCGGCTCCATCTGTCAGCATTGTAAAACATTTTGAGCTCCATTTTGTCGTTGCCAACTAAACCTCAATATCAGGCTGAGTTTGAGCTTCTTCAGCTGTCGTTTGACGTGCAGTCTGAGGGGGAAGTGATTCTCAATGTCCAGAATATCATTTGCTTGTCTTACAGTTAGAGAAACTGTAAACTCAAGTCACACAAACTGCTCTACACAGGTGAAAAAAAAAAAAAACGTTAAAAAATTTTCTGCACTAAAATCCACATCGTACACACCTCATATCTCCAAAAACGTAACTTTACAGGACAAGGAAAAATGTTCTTAACTTGTGATGGAAGTAAATGGAGAATTTTTTTTCGAAGTAAATTTGGACCATTTCTCTTGGTCTGTTCATAATTAAATTTTGACACAACATGAATGGCAACTGACTTTTTCATTATATCAAAAAATGAAAAATGACAAAAATGGAGAAAGTTTTCAATAGTGTGCTATGAAAGTTAACAGTTTTTTTTTCTGACTATAAAATACGCTGTTCATTTTATCCCCACTTACCCATGTACATCAGCTTATGATGTACATTTTAGTTTCAGTGCACACTGCACAGTAGGCAAAGCTGCTGTAACACACTTTCTCAGTGTTTTTGCTCTGTACTCATGGGTACAGCATGTTCTGAATGAAACGGCTTTATTGGAAATTGTGCATAGATAGAGCTGTCTGTACACTCTCAGAGTAAACGAGTCTGTAGAGGTACATTTTACACTCAAGGGACAAACAATGTAAATGTCCCCTCTAAGATCCAACAGTAAGTTTGAGATCCAGCTGTGTACCTTAAATATGTTTTTCCCAGGGCAAATATACAAATTTCTATCTTTATGTAATCTAATGTTTTGAAATAGAACAATAAAGTAAGAAGCCTCAGGATAAGACAGTCAATACAATGTAAACAAATATAAATTTAATAGAAAATGGTACAATTATGTTCCTTTACTTAAGGTATTTTCAAGGGTGCCATCCCAGCGACAAGAGGGGTACCATTCCAGCAACAAAAGATACCTTCCCAGCGACAAGAGGGGTGCCATCCCAGCGACAAGAGGGGTGCCACCCTAGCGACAAGAGGGGTATCATGCCAGTGACATGAGGGGTGCCATCCCAGCGACAAGAGGGGTGCCATCCCAGTCACACTGATAGGTTGATACATATTTTTGGAGTGGGTAGTGGCTGCGTTTCATGTTCAGTGTGAGCACCTACATCATAGCATGTACATCAGAGCAAAAATTTTATAGTGTGAGCCCATAAATTGTTATTTTAGGCTGTAGAAGTTACTCAGCTTAGGCTGCAGGTCCTTCATGAGTATATTAATAAAGCTAGTCAGACAGAAAAGTATTGAACATGAGTGAAAAATCTTTGGCTAGGTGACAAACTTTAGCCTTTCCAAGTAGCACTAGATTCACCTAAAATAGATTCTAGCTGACAACACATGCATGTGCAGTTGTACAGTTAACACATCTTACCTTAGCCTACTTAATGTACTGTAGCTCAGTGTGTGAAATACCCCCTGGTACTTGAGGGATCCCATGTTGGCTGGCTACTCCAGCGTTGGCCGGCTGCTAACTTACTCGCCATAGCGGTGCGAATGCCAGCTTCTATGGCAGCAAAAACTTTGTTTTAGCAATTCTTCTTCTGGAAATGCTCTTTTATAGCAATGTGGTCTTTCACACTTTGAGATCTTATGCATCTCCTCTCTTTGACTTGAGAAATAAAGTAAAATTTGTTTTAAAAAATAAAGTAACAATTCACTTTTTCCATAAATTTCTTGGGAAATTGGGCAAGATTTCAAATTTATAAATATGCTGCGGTATACTGTAAAGTTTTTCAGAGGTATCCCAAGTATAGTTACAGTTGCTAGGCATATATAGTATAAGTATAGTTATAGTTGCTTATGGATTTATTATTGAAAAAATATTGTAGGAATACACCAGGAATTTTGAGTGATTCTAATTTTGATTTCTTTAGAAAAATTGTGGCCTGTAACTTGACATTATTTGTTCATCAGTGAGCCAAACTGACATTTGCATGAAATGAAATGAAATGAAATGAAAAGTTAGTTATGTTTTAATACCGTGAATTATAAAGTGTTACAGTGAAAAGTGCCACATAGCCCTAGCCCTATTTGGTGTGTGTTTCCCCGTTTTTGTCAGTTCCTCTTTCAGCTGTTGTAACACAGTAATTGTATAAAACAGCCACATGCTATATGTTGTTTTTTTCAGAAGACATGTGGCTTCTCAAATATGTCATCACTTGAGATGTGAATGTCAACAGAAGTTTGATATTTTTATGAAATTGGACATGTTTTGATCAATATTTTTACCAAGCGCCTGTTTTTTTTTTCTTTACTTATTTTTGAATGTACAGAGTTCCAATCAATTCACACTTTAGATAGATTTTAAAAAATGGTTAGAATAGTGTCTGAGTTGAAAATTTAAGACTTTTGATGATTGTTTATTACATGGCTTATGACTGTGACACAGTATAGGAGTAGCATCAGGCGGACTTGTTTTTCTTGATATTCTCACCTGCAAGATACATGCAGATTGCTAAAACTCTGACCGTCACAGCGGTCAAGCCTTTGAGTTTTTTGTTCAGGGCCAATTTGGCTAATATTCCAGCTAATAAAAACTGTTTTAGTACACTGGGTGTTTACTATCAGCTGCTTATAAGAACAATTACTATTATAATAAAGAGTCCTTCCACAAAATGATTAGATAAATACTGGTTTATTTAGAACTGAAAGAACCATGTACAAAAATATAAACTTAATCTACATAAATAAAATGGTAGATATTGTAAAATGGTCAAAATAAAAATATTTTGAATAACACTATAAACACAAAGTGCAAAATCTTTTTTCCCCTCTGTGAAGGCCTAGGGAGATGTCATCTGGGAGTGCCATTTGGAGAAGCAATTCTATGCAACAGGACAAGTCCACTCCACCCATGTATTTGTTATACTTTCTGATTGCCTCAGGAATGTGAAATTGTTTGTCCTGCCATGCTCCATCTGCTCGCTTCTGTCTGCTGGAGACCACGTTCCCAGCATAGGTTTGAGGGTAAGTGGTGGAGCACATGGAGACTTGGTGTCCAGCCACTTCACAAATAGTAGTGCACCATCCCTGATCCACCTCAGGCTGCCCCGCTCAGATTTTTTTGTCAGAGAGTTGACCAGAGTTTTTGGGAATCCTATTCTGTTTTCTCTGACGGTGCCGCAGGCGCCGAACTTCATTTTGAAGAGGTCCTTGAACGGAGTGGGACTTGTGTAGAAGTTGTCACAGTACAGAGTGTATCCGGTTCCAAGAAAGCTGGGTTTCGTGAGGGGAAACTACTGAATCGTAGCTGAGACTAAGGCCAGTTTTGTGCCAGTCTTTGCCAGTGTAAACTGTAAAGTCACACATGTAACCATTTGCCGAGTCACACAGGACAAACAGTTTATAGCCTCATTTGTGTGGTTTGTCCTTCATGTACATCTTCAGCCCCGTCTTTGCTTTTGTTGGTACCATCCTTTCATCGATGCAGACATGCTTCCGTGGATGGTAGAATGCTTTACAAGCAAACTTCATCCTCTCCATCAGAGGCCTGATTTTTCCCAGCCTGTCGTACTCTGCGGTTCCCTTTTTGGCGTTATTCAGGCTATCTGAAGCTGGGTCACTGATGTGCAGGCTCCAGCTAATGGCCTGGACCCTGTCCCTCAACATCACTTTCCTTATAAGAGGAATCTGCCACATGTTGTCCATCCACCAGTAATCTCTAACTGTGGGCCAACGAACAATGTCCATGAACAAGGATTCCACAGAAGTTGAGGAACTCTGTAAATCCCACAGGTTGCCATTTATATTTCTTCTCCTTTTTTTATTTCAGCTTGTTTGTTAGTATTGTTGCAGATGGTAGCAATCACCATCCTGAAAAAAGAAAAGCTGAAAAAGCTGACGTACGCTGTAATCTTGTGTCAAGTCAAGTAGTGACCCTGGAGCTCGGGCAGGACAGACTTTATGCTGAAAAGGCTCGGTATCCCCTTCATCCTCATTCATCCACCTCTCTGGTTCTTGGATAATGGGTGGAGCGGGGGTGCTTGCTCGCCGTACTGGAGGTCTGACCTGTTCTGCAGATGTAGCCCAAGAGAATGAAGCACTTCTCTTTCTAGTCTGAGGAGGAAACGCTGGTTGGGACTTTGGGGCTGGTCTCTTGGGAGCAGTTGCTTTTTTCAGTCCTCTTTGGCTTCTCCTTTTTTGCCTAACTCTTCTTCTTCCACAACTGTGAATAAACGTCTCTGTACAGAGGGGGCTTTCCTTGGAGAAGTCCTCACAGGAAGAGCAGATACAGCAGAGGGTCTTCTGATGTTCTTCCTAGGTGACCTTCTGGGTGTAAATATTGCAGGCACAGTGGAGGGGGCAGCAGCAGGCTTACTGGCAGCCACAGCACATGATGTTGATGGTTGTTCTCTATAATAAAATAACTGAAACTAGTCTTAGTTTATTTACTTCTACTGACTGTGAATAAAATATATTCTTGCAACGTTTGCCCAGAAATCCCCCTGTAATACTTACCCACCAGGCTCACTGGCTGGAGTGCTTTGCAGAACAGGAGGCTTCACAGACTGTCTAAATAAATAATAAAAAAAAATGAATGATTGCACGAAAGAGCAAGTTCATGTTCTTAAACAACTACAAGGCCAAGTCCAAGCACCATTCATGGCCCCCGGCGCCATTTTCTACCTTTCCTTTCAGCACTGGATAATTCAAGCATTTCCGGTGGATAAAACTGACTGATCTAATCAAATATTTGACTTGAGGCATCATGTAAATATTTTAGAAGCCCTAGAAGTGAATAATAGCAGTGGAAATACAGTGAGAGGGTTGTGTTTTTTTTTGTTTTTTTTTTTTTTTTTTGTTTGTTTTTTTTTAAGAGGCACAGACCCCCTTTTTTTGACTCTTTGATGAATCAGCAACAATGATGACATCATGAGATTCTCAGAAACATTACACTGAATGTAAACAGAGTTTTGATTGAAGAATCTTTGAAGGAGAGTCCATTTTTTTTAGGTGTTTATCCACAATGGATTCACTGCACCGCGATGATGCCACTACTTATAGAAACAGTAGGTTCTGCCATTTCAAACCATATATGTATTACACTGATGCAATAAGTCATTTCTGAGAATTCTGAAATTTTTGATAGATTATGTCACATTTGCTTCCAAAATTGCACATTTAGTGGAACCCATTCTTACTTCTACCCTTGGTTTGTTTTAGGGCCACTGGTTGCCTCACAACTCCAAAACATAATATCAATTCCAACGCTTCACAGCTGGCACAGTGTTCTCTTCATCAAATGCTGCTCTTTTTTTTTCTTGAAGCATACTTTCGGTGATTGTGGCCAAAAAGTTTAATTGTTACTGCATCTGTCCACAGCGCTAGTTTCCACAATGTCTCTGGTTTATCTAGATGTTGTTTTGCATACCTCAGAGTTCTGTGATTTAAATATTGGTGGAATCCAGTTGTGCATTCATAGTCTCTGATGCTCAGTAGCTCTCTGTTTCTTAGATGGTTTAGATATTGTGGTGTACAGTAATCTAGGATTACTTTTGTTAATAAAAAAGGAAATACACACCGATCAGGCATAACATTGTGACCACCTCCTTGTTTCTACGCTCATTGTCCATTTTATCAGCTCCACTTACTATATAGGTGCACTTTGTAGTTCTACAGTTACAGACTGTAGTCCATCTGTTTCTCTGCGTACTTTGTTAGCCCCCTTTTACCCTGTTCTTCAGTGGTCAGGACCCCCATGGACCCTCACAGAGCAGGTACTATTTGGGTGGTGGGTCATTCTCAGCACTGCAGTAACACTGACATGGTGGTGGTGTGTTACTGTGTGCTGTGCTGGTCTGAGTGGATCAGACACAGCAGTGCTGCTGGAGTTTTTAAACACTGTGTCCACTCACTGTCCACTCTTAGACACTCCCACCTTGTCAGTCTACAGAGGACCATCTTTGGATCCAGTTGGCACCTTCATTTTTAAGAGTGGGCAGACACGTGTTCCTCATTCTACAGTCATTCTCTCAGGTTTTCCCGATTCTCCATGAACATGTTCTATCACATTCTCCTTATCCAAATAAATGACAATGGGCAAGGCAAAAAATCCCACGCTAATCCGAAAAATCCTACTCTTCACATATTTCTCAAATGACGTGGAACACTTACAGTATAAAAGCACAACAGTGAGAACACAGAATTGAACGTCTTCAAGAGGCACAGTCCGCACAGCTCCACAGGTAAGATTCTCTCTATATTTAACTTTTCATTTTTAAAACTTCTAACAAACATTTAGCGAACGATACATTTCTCAGCACTCCTGTAAAACATTTTCATTGATCTTTAGGAAAACACAGAACACCAAACCCCCTGTCTTTAAATATGATGGCTAACAGTGACGGCAAGTAAACCAATACCAATCATTTAATATATTCTATTATCAACTGGCTTTTTCTCCCAGAATAGCGAATTTATTTATGTATTTCTGTGGAAATCACAGCAGTTGTGCCGACCTCATGGAGCCCAGGGTTCATTGAGGAGCTCCTCCCGTCGTCTCAGCAGGTCTCCCTGCTGTACCACCTCTCCTACCTGTGTCTGGCTAAATTCCCAAAATTGGAGAGGCTGCTCCGGATGCGAGCAGTGGAGACCCAACTTCTCTTCGGATCCTCTGAAGCTGTTCTGCTGAAGGTCTGTTACACTTTCTCAAATCTGTCCGCGTGGTGTGAACAGAGACTCAATCAGAACCAGTTCCTGCTGATCAGAAACCCATTCAGAACCAGTTTGTTTATTAGAAACCCATTTAGAACCAGTTTCTTCTCATTAGAAATCCTTTCAGACCCCGTTTCAACTAATCAGATTATCAGAAACCCACTCAGGACCAGGTTCTGCTTATTAGAAATCCATTCAGAACAGGTTTCTGCTAAATATAAACCAATTCAGAACCAAAAACAGTCTCCACTTACGAATGTCAGTCTTTTTCAATGCAGAGACATGTATTTTATTGTGTGTTTTTATATGATGCACTTTGGATTTTGGGCTTTTTTATTCATTTTTAAATACAAATGTGATCATAAATTTCATTACAATTAAATAGCAGTTAGCCCTATTAGCAATGTTTAACCTTCACTGGATTGGACAACTTGTGACAAAATATAAACTTACACATCACAATCTTCTATCCATCACAGTGTGTGGGCACCAGTCAGAACTTGGTTTCATCACTGTTTCCCATGCTGACTCACGCTGTTGAGAAAAATAAACCAACACTGGCTGTGCAGTACCTGGAGAAAGCAAGAACATGGATCAATGAAATTATTCGTGATGTGGAAAAGATGGTGGAGAGGTAACAATATTCATATTTTGTGTATTTTGAACAAGTTTGTGCAGATTAAATCGGGTATGAATGTTGTGAAGTCTTGCTGTTCTGATTGTAGAGGGATGTGTGGCACTAAAACCTTGAAAATCAGCAAAGGTGTTTGCTGTGTTCTTCAGTTTCCCTGTTTCACTTCAATATTCTATAAGACACAGGAAACTTGTCTGTTATTCAAGTTTTATGAGAATCGTTGGGCACCAACGGCCAAATTACATATTTTGATGATTTTTGAAGTGAAAAGTGAAAAACAACCTTCCAGCAAACTATTAAAAATACATTTTCTGCAGATTTGAATGCAGAATGTAAACGAATAAAATAGCAAACATGGCATGTGCAAAGTTTTGGATCGCAAAGGAAGACAGCAAAGGAAGGTTTAGCTGACACAGTGGGGGTGGTGCATTGTTCTATCATGCAGTGTTGATATGCATAGGACAGTCATCAGAAAAGAACCTGTGACATCACAGAACTCTGAGGTATGCAAAACAACATCCAGATAAACCAGAGACATTCTGGAAACTAGCGCTGTGGACAGATGCAGTAACGATTAAACTTTTTGGCCACAATCACCGAAAGTATGCTTCAAGAAAAAAAAAGAGCAGCATTTGATGAAGAGAACACTGTGCCAGCTGTGAAGCGTTGGAATTGATATTATGTTTTGGAGTTGTGAGGCAACCAGTGGCCCTAAAACAAACCAAGGGTAGAAGTAAGAATGGGTTCCACTAAATGTGCAATTTTGGAAGCAAATGTGACATAATCTATAAAAAAATCTGAAGCTAAAATGAGGCTAGACAATGATCTAAAATCCACTTTGAACTACTAAAATTCAAGCTGAAGTTTTAGGAAGGGCTCTCACAGTTCCCAGATTTAGACTGAGGTACTCCAGGAATATGGCAGAACCGGAAGTGTTCTACAAGGAAAAGTGGGTGAAATTTCCTAAAACAACAGCAGACAAACTCCTAGCTGGCTACAAGAAGTGCTTATGCTATTAGCTGTGGAATCTAAGTACTGACTTAGCAGAGTTTCCAAACTTTCACACATGCCACATTTGCTATTTTGTTTTTTTGAGTTGATGTAATATAAAGTTTCTGCATTCAAATTTGCAGGAAAAAGGCTATTTTTTTTAAAGATTGCTGCAGAGCTTGCTTTGATCTTTTTATTTCAAAAGTATGCAAAACAAAATATGTAATCTGACCAGCAGTGCCCAAACTTTCCATACAACTGTACAGAGGACAGATAGAGCTCATATAAACAGACACACTGAAAGAACTCGAGAACTGCTGACTACAAGACATTGCATGACTGACTTCAGTATTTCACATTCAGGTATGACATACACAACAGAGATGTGGCTACGACTACCAGTGACATCATCACTGAAAAGAAAGAGACAGACAAACAACTCAGTCAGCTTTCCAAAGATATTGCAGCAATGATGGAAACTGTAAAGAAATTGGAAGCCGAGCTGAATAAAACCACTGCACAGCTCACAGAAACAGAGAAGAAGATTGATGCCAAAAATCGTGAGCTCCAGAATCTTGTAAGAGATGCGGCTGCTAAAAGCAGCAGGCTGGCCATCTTGGCAGCTCTTGTGCCTTTCATTGGTCCTCTACTAAAGGCCTTCTATGAAGCAAGAAACGCTCCTGCTGTGGCTGAAAACATCAAGGCGCTTGAGTCAGAACTGAATCAACTCAGTGCTGAAAAGACTTCACTGAAACAACAACAGTGGAACCTGCAGGTCCAGATAATCGACTGGCGGATGAAGCTGGCCAAACTACAGCTTGACAAAGGTGAGTGGCTTTATCTGTCAATGTATGTTCATCCCCCCCGACACCCCCCAACACAACACCCCCTGACCCCGACCTGACGACCCCATACCCCCCAACCCTGGCCCGAACCCATACCCCCCCCAAACCCGGGCCGAACCGAACCCATACGCCCCCCAAACCTGGCCCGACCCCGACTCGAACCCCTCCACCCTGACCGAACCCATACCCCACCCCCCAACAATCACATGATACATATAAAGCTAAACAGGACAGTATCTATCTGTGCTTGTCTGCACCAAAGTAAAATTGGAGTTAAAATTGGGCTAAAAATGATGTAGTGTTGGCCTGGCTTTAAGTTCACTTAAGTGCTGAGAACTGCAAAAACCAAAGAGGCAGCTTAGCTGACAATGTGAACATTATGTTTGTGATGCTGCATATTTAGTCCTGTTCGTTACATGTTTCTCAAAGTGTTTCTTCTGTCCCTGCTTTTGCTAGATTCTATCCCTGAACCAACCTACCTTGGGGAAGTCCAGCGTTATCTGACTAAAATCCAGAAGATTCTTATTCAGCTTAAGGGCTTCTGGGAAAATGTCTACAGCTTGCTGGGCACCATCAAAGAAAGGACCTTTGTTGGTGAACATCTTGATGAACCCGACTTTAAGGAGGAATTTTTGAAGTCGATCCGTACAGCCTCACAGGTAACTGATGTCCGTCAGTATGCAAGTAAAATCACGTTAGATGACCATGCATAGACATTCAGTAACTGATTTGGGTTGATTTTGAATTTGGTTGTTAAATTTGGCAACATTTATATAAATTAATATATATATACACACACACAGTTGTTTTTCTATGTTTTGAACCCATGCGTAACAGTACAGGTAAGAGCGAGTGCATTTATGTGCCCTTAATAATCTGATAACTGCAGAAAATCAGATTTTCAGTATTCCAATCAACATGTTTACATGCACTTGAGTTATCAGATAATGAAACTCCAGGTCTACATGAGTCAGACAGTAACCAGATTTATGTTTTACAACCAGCCAATAAACTCACAGAAGAAGGCGTGATGTAAATATAACGTAAAACTCAGACTTCATGCTGTGGCTTTTTTTTTTTAAACATCGAGTCACTTTAGCTGAAAATATGAACATTCATCATCTATAAGATGAATATTTACATCCTTAATTTAAATCAAGCCTGTATTTGGTTTCAGCATCACTCTAAATGTGTTTCGCTGTGTCTTACGGCGGTGCTGCTCACTTATTTACAGTACTGCCATTTGTTTTTACACAAGCTCAGACTGAGAAATCTGAAAGAAATCAGAGTAAGAGTTTACAGCACTGAGAAATCTGAATACTGAGCTAAAATCCAGCCTCTTCATCAGATTTCTAGACCATACTCCAATCTAAGAATCAGTGCTGTTTACATGACCTTTTGAAGAATCATAACCGCAGAAATCTGATTTATGATCAGATTATTGAGTGCATGTAAATGCAGTCAGTCAATCTTTACATCCTTGTGCATGGGAAGTGCATACCACGTACAATCAGCAGCATCTGTCATGTGTCTTAATTGTAGCAGAGTGACCTAAATACAATTTTCAAAAGTTTGAGAAAGACAAGAATTCCTAAAATCGAGGTTAAAATGATTTAGTGCTCCCTTACAAAGGATAATAAAGCTGTAGCTGTTAGCAATAGCCATATAGCTTGCTAGTTCAGCAGGTATAGCAGACGTCTCGTCTAACTTACAACGTTTATCTCATTACTTCTTTAACCCAAGAGTATCATGGTTAACATTTAACACTAATCAAATGATGGGTCAAAGTGGTCTAAGTGGACCCAGTGTGTCCCCAAAGAATCCACTTCTCCTCTGACTGTTGTAATCTGTCACATTTTCACAGATTTGGGAAGCGTTTGGTCAGTCCTGTGGGAGAGCTGTTCAGATATTCAGAGTGCAGTCCAAGGATGCCTACCGTTTCCTGGAGATCGACCCGGCCTCCCTCTCACAGGCTGTGTGGCAGAAAGAATACGACAGCGTGAAAGAAAGGCTGCAGCAGCTGAAGGTCTTTGACGACAGCCCTAAACTAGCCATCCAACAGTAAAGATGTAAAAGCTGATGTGCCTCTCCTTCAGACGAGCTCGTCAGTTGTGATTATAAGGAGTCACACTACACCCTTAAAAACAGAGGGTTCTTCAAGGGTTCTTTAGTAAAGGCAGTGGTTCCATATAGAACCTTAAACACTCAAAGAACCCTCTGCATGATTAAAGGGTTCTTTGCATGGTGAAATTGTTCTTTGCATTTATGGAGAATGTGCTGTAGATGGTTCTATACAGAACCGTTTTGATGATGTAGTGGCAATAGTAGAACCCTTTTTGGTTGCCTTGTAGAACACTTTTTAAAAGGTTTCTGCGTAGAACCATCTACAGCACATTCTACTTCAATCTCCATCAATCCACAATGCAAAGAACCTCATAACATGCAAAGGGTTCTTGAAGGGGTTCATGGATCTACAGTTACTAAAGAACCATTGAATAACCATCTTTTTTAAGAGCATATTTAGCTTTTATTTGCTTCTGCATTTCTTTCCAGTCACTGAGTTATTCACCCCACCTTAACTGTGTTAAATCTGTGTTTATCTGTTCTAATGAGGACCCGCTGAGAGAGACTGTTTCCTGTCTGCACTCTCCAGTGTTTATTATCTATATATTGATTCTCTGTGGTTAAATATGTATCCATTGATTTGCTGTGATTAGCTATGTTATCTATGGTATAATCGTCTATAATCTGGTGTGATTTTGAATGTAGATGTGCTGTGAACGAGTTTGCAGCTCAATGTTAAACAGGACAAAACCACCACTGGTATTTAACATGACCAATACGGTTTAGACCTCTTCCCAAAGAACAGCCTGGGAGCTCATTGTCCCAGAGTTTGTGTCTCTCTCTGTCATCTTTTGGTTGTGCTAAATCAGGGATCGGCATCATGCGGCTCTGTTACTGTCCAGTTGTGGCTCCACAGCAGAATCAGATTTGTAGGTAAAAATAAAATAATCCTCCTTTACAGTAAAATAAAGCTCTGCTGATCGTTTAACACAGTTTAACAATAAATGGTCTTAAACTCTGGAGTTAATGTAGAACTGCTGATTCACCCTTTAACCCTCAAGTTTGGCATGCAGACTGCTGGTCAGTGTTTATAATCACTCCAGCTGGTTTCCTGATATGTTTAATCTGCATCGAGAAACTGACAAACACTAAAAAGTCGTGAAGTCAGTTTCTCATTCGAATTTTCCCGTTCCACCTTAAAACAGTGCCACAGTAAAACTTTGGCATCTCAGGCACCATTTAAGGTGGAACGGGAAAATTCGAGCAAGAAGCTGGTGAATGAGAACTTCAGCCTCATAAAAAATCAAAAAGTTTCCTGCCAGAGATGTGAGAAAAGCAGCTATTGCTGAACTAAAGCTTAAAGCAGAGCAGAGTAAGTCTGTTTTTGTTTATATGATATTTTTTTAGCCTGTATTAGCACATCAGCACATACTGAGACATATTTACCAGCCAAAATGTAAAAATGGACATAATGTTGTGACTCCCAAGGTGGTTTGATTTTTGTTGAAAGGACAAAATGGCTCTTCTTAACATTTGGGTTGCGACCCCTGTGCTAAAAGAACAGAGCTAACAGTGCTATCTTTGATGAATGTCCAGGTATTTTCAGATTAGTGTATGCAAATGGAAACACTCAGTTTTACTAGCTTAGTCCCTGGAATGATGGCGAGAGAATTAGCTTCAAAAAGGTTTAACCTAAGAGATCGGCAGTCTGCCGCACAGAGCGGGTGGAGGGGCGACAGGCTTGACTCACAAGGCCAAACGATAGTGTTCTGGGAACAGAGAGAGGCTGAGCTGCTGGGATTGAGTCATGCTCGAGTCTGATTTATTTCTTATTTCTTTATTTTTCCTCTTTATTTTCCTTCACCTTCTACTACAGTTTACTTCAATGCTTTTTCGTGATTCATCGTTTTTCTCTGCAGCATCGAAAAACCTGTTCTTGTCTGATGAATTCTCTGAATAAATCTGGCAAAGGCATTGTTGAACTGTTTCTTGACTCCAATGAACAAAACTCTTACACCACCACAAACTTAATCCTCTTTGATTACTAATCTTTAGTGGTATTAACTGGACTTAACTGGAATTTCCAATATATTGTTTCAGTAAAGCATCTAAAAGCATCTCTCCTTTCATAAGACTCCTACTATCTTTCCCTCTGATCACACCAGAGCTCACCGCAACAGTCTAGATGTGCAGTTTCAGCTCTGAGCTGTAATATTCCTACCTCTCTTTAGTCCTGTTCACACTGATTGACAATAAATTCCTCTATCATTACTGACATCACTGTTGAAGACTTATTTAGACTATTCAGAAATATTTATTTTACTATCTCTGTAAAATGTATTTGGGTTGGTAGAATTCTGTCTGAATGTGTGTTCTGTGTTGATATAGCACAGACACTGCTTTCTGTACCAACTTTTCAGGCACAAAAATAAGCCCACTTCTACAGGATTTGACCTTCTATTGCTCTGCATCAGTGATACAGTAATTCCTATACACGGAAAAAGATCTTCAGTGTCAGCTTTCAGAAGAGACCAAGATTACGGATGTAGTCTAAAAAGTTCAAGAAAAATAACCACTTTAATAAACTGTCCTTTTCAGGGTTTCTCTTTGTTGGGGATGTTCAGTCAGCATCCTACATACCACAAATATGAAGCGTTCACACTGAACCAGTCATGTATTTTATTGCCCACAGGGTGGCAACCCATGCCATGAGAACACACCCTACACCAATATGGACACAAACCCTACCATCAGCCCAAAACAATTGGTACCATGACTCATCGGACCACGCCATGTTGCCAGTCTTTTAGGGTCCGGTTAGCAACCTCACGAGCCCAGGTGTCTGGTGTCTTGGTGTTAACAGAGGTTCTCTGGTGGGTCTTCTGCTCCTGTATCCCATGGAAGCTAAAGAAGTCTGCACTGACCTGTGGGATATGCGTGTGGGGCCTCCTGCACTGAATGTGGATGTGATAACTTGTCTGTTCAAACGGACAATTCTAGCCAGACGCTGCTGATCATTAAGCACCTGTCACCAGCCACGGCGCTGTCCACTGTGGGTGGTAATGCCTTCTATGATGTATTCCTGGTACATACGTGACACTGTGGATCAGGGAATGTTAAATGCCTGCACAACTTCGGAAATGGAAAGTCCCACTACCGGTATGTTTGTGTTTGTCTTGCTTAAATTGCACTTTGTTGAACTGCTAGTACATATTTTTAATGCACCAAAGGTTTGGAGAACTTTGATTCACCTCCACTGTGTACTGTAACTGTATATAATGAGAGATGACAATAAAATTCAACTGGTCTTAATTTAGACAAATAAGTGTACAGACTAAGAGATTAAACTTCATTACACTGAACGAGAGACAAAATAGGAGTCTTCTTTGCTTCTGAATGATTTATTAAAAGTGAACAGTGATGATTCAAGTAAAGATTCGAACAGAGAACATACAATAATCATGGTGATAATTCTAATCAAGAGAGATACAAATTCTAAAAGTTGATTCTGCATATCAAAGAGTAAACAAAAGAAAACAGTTACACTTCAGTATAGAGGGACATTATGATGCCCTTGTAATGCACTTAATGAGCCAGCAGTTGGTAATGAATTGGCTGCTCATTACTTCATTATGAAGCAGTGACTAGAGGAAGTTTTCCAAAGCACTTATTTTTACGCAATATTTAGTTCTGACACCACAATCTAATTGATTGAATTCACAAATAACACTTTTTTCACTGTATGATTCCACGGAGCGCTGTAATGTCACAAATCGCTGATGTCAGAACAAAACCTTGCATCTCCATTTTTCAGTTTTTGACATAATTTGAAAGTGTCTGTTGTCCTTTACATTGTGTGTAAAGTTCATGATTAATTGACCAAAAGAAACAGCCCAAAACTGTAATGGGTGACCCACTCAGAGGGAAATTCAAACAGAGTGTGTCACCAACACAGGCTCAAAAGAGAACCCTAATCAGAACTAATTAAACAAAGGAATACAGCTAAGGATAGTTAACGTGCTCGTCCGAGGTGGGGCGCAAACTCGCTCACTCTTGGTGGAAGGCACGTTTGCTACCGCTACTCCACCGCAAAGGAGCCTGAAAATGGGTGAAAACTTTGAATTCCCACCTAAATACTACCACGGGAGGGAAAACAAAGGACTGCCAAGGAAGCAGGCCAGCATAACACAAAAACAAACGCCAACTGAAGGTTCCTGAACCAAAAGATTTCTTCAATCTCACACTTAACAAAAGATAGTAAGAATAGAACATTTGCAACTCGAGAAGAGACAGGATAGATCTTGAGAAGCTAGAGAGTCAAAAGAGAGTGAGAGGGGGAAAAACCCTCGTCTCTACCCAGGTTACCGGCCAAGTCATTTGTAAGAACTTCATACAAATACTGAGCAAGGCTGAAACTGAACCTTGCTCTTAAATAGGCCGTCCCACAGGTGTATTGGATCTCTCCTGATTAGGAGCAACCCTGCACCGCCCTCTGGTGGCTGGCGCCAAAAAGGACTCGTAAAAATTCTGGTTCCATTGATTTACATTAAAAGCAAAGTAGGTTTTTTCCTTCTTCTGTAAAGTTAGCAGTTTGGATATATGAGGTTTTGTTCCGTCGACAGTGAAATGCTGATATTAGTATGTTTCTATTGTGATTACAGAAAAATGTATCAAACTAGAATTTGCTGGAAATGAACAGAATAGGCTGTGAAATGCTTTAGAGACTGATTGAACAAGATGACGTTTAGGGAAATACTGACATATTGAAAAAGCAGAGCTGAACCAGAGATTGCTACATTTTTATAGCTCTGTCTGTGACAGCATGGTTAAGTTGGTTTTATATTGGACATTCGCTGGAAATCAGACTTTCTCTCCTCGATTTCTCATGTTCAAAACATCCAAAAATGATCAAACCTACATTTTCTCACTCCTCAAAAGTAAATGTTTGAATATTTTTTTTGTTCATTTCAAGAAAAAGCTGAAAATCCAGGGAATGTCCAATATAAAGCAGCTTTACAGTGCTATCTGTAAGGCAAACGGGTATTACTTTTTTGGCAGAAGGAATTGCTGATTAGGGCACATTTGAAATATATTCAGTCTTCCTTTTTTTCCTTTTCCTTTTTACATTTATTTTGCAGAACTGTTGTTTAAAGTCAACAGAACACTCAAGGTCATATGTTATCATGAATAACTGTAACCATATCACAGCTGAGTCATAACACGCTCCCTCTCCTGATATTATTAGCTATTGCTTAAGTTGTTCTCAATGCCACAACTTAGTGGTCTCAATGTTGTCTTAAGCTTTGGGTTCATTACTCAACTTTTAAAGTCCTAACAGATTATAGAAGACTGGACATCTCACACTATCTGTTTTTTGCAGATTTTTTTGGGCGACTGAAATATTGGAGATCACACACTAAACGATTAGGGATCACACGCTACTCCACGTTTAAGCTGTTGATGAACCGAACAGAACTCACTGAACTCTCGCATTCTCCCGTTACCAGGAGACGCAAATAAACAAACGTGTAGCGACTGCTGCTGTTTTCTCTGCCGTTGGCACTGATACAGTAAAGAAGCAGCCAGTAAACATGTTTAAGTGGATCATGGATTTAAAAATGTGATCAGTTTGGTATTTTTAGAGTTTTAAATGTGCATAAACTCCATTCTGCCTTAAACTCAGCTCATTAAAAAGCTTCACTCCACACGTGAGAGACTTTTCACCATTTTTCTTTGTTTACCTTGCTGCATTTTCTTATTTCGCACTCTCAGTTTTCATTGGCTGTTGGAGAAGTCCATGGAGAGTCGTTGATCAGTTTACATTAGATTTCGCTCAGAGTCGGGTCAAAAAATCAAACATTTGATAAACTCTAACTGGTCTGAAACGCGAATGGGAGGCTGTAAATCTGAGTTTGCGCCCCTCAAACACAACTCGACTCTCTCTCCAACCATCGACTCCGACTGAATCAAAAATCTGCAGACTAGAGCCGATCAGCTCAGACTCAGCCAGACTGAGAATCGGGGCTAAAATCAGGGTAAAAGTTGCGTAGTGTAACCCCAGCTTTAATCTCAGGGTGAAGAGGGCTTATCCTCAATCAGACTTAATATTCATAGTTAATTAGTAGTTATTTGCTTGGTACATTTTGTTACCAGCTATGATAAGGATTTGTAGGGCATAATAATGGTCCCCTTACATGCTGTGCAAAACACTATGATGTATAATATACAAATAGCAGTTTCCTGGAAAATTCACACTAGTTATTGCTTTATAAAGGACCCTGGTGATGCTACAGCCATTCGTGGCCAGGAGTCCAAGACAGCACAATTGGCCACGATCTCTGGGTGGGTAGGATGCCCCCCCCTCACCCCAACACTCAGCGCAATGCTAGTCATCATAGGTGTCTGTTAGCTGATGTAACAGATCTGGTGGTTAGTGTTTTCCTCTGAGCACGTTCAGCTGTCCAGTGATTGGGGAGAAAATTGGGGAAAAATCCAAAAAAATATACATATAATAATAATAATAATGGACTAATGAGCAGCCAACTACTGGCTTGTTAAGGCTAAATAACCGTATTACTGTTCATCTATGATGAAGTGATGCTAAAAACAAAGCTAGGAGCGTACACGTAAACAGTAAAAGGGAGTGACGGCACTTTTGCACTACATCAAACATGATTATCTTTAAAGAAGGAATAATTATGATTACGGAAAGAACCAACAAGTAACTGTAACACACTGTTACTATTGATAATCACAATAACTGACTAGCTCTACCAACAGTATCGTAAAGAGATGTGCATTAGTATATACATCACTCTGCTTGGGTGATTTGGTTGCTGTCGTACTCCCCGCTGAACACTTTAATTTCCCTCAGCTGATTTTTCACACTGTCGTATTCTTTCTGCCACTCCTCCTCTGAGAGGGAGGATGGGTCGATCTCCAGGTAGTGGTAGGCATCCCTGGACTGCGCTCTGAATATCTGAGCACCTTTACCAAAGGAGCCACCAAAACGTCCCCAAATCTGTGAAATTTTAACAACAGATGACGGTCAGACCTCTTTAATAAAATAATAATAACATCCAAACTTCAGTGCATACTGACATCAGTTACCTCCAAGGCTTTTTCTATTATCATCAAAAAACCTTCTTTTAGGTCAGGGTCAACAAAATCTTCAACGGTCTTGTCTTTGATTATGCCCAAGTTCTTGTGCACCTTTTCCCAAAATTTCCCAAGCTTATTAAAAATTTGCTGCATAAGAGACAGATTGTGCTGAACTTTTCCAAGGTGGACTTCATCGGGGATGGAATCTAGAAAAAAAAAACAGATGGAAAGCACACTTAGTTCTCACATCTTCAATGTTTGAGATAAACAGTGATTCAGAGTGGTTTGGTGTGAAATGGTTCAGATCTCTTTACAGTGGTGGTGATAGGAACCAGGGGTCGCCATGACTACAACACAAATATAGACACTTTATTTACTATCCAAAACCACCAGTGAACCTACACGAGTCTTCTGAGTTTATCCCAGGGTTTCAGTCTTGTGATTTTTCTGTTGTGGCTCTGAATTTCTGGCTTCGCTGCTCCACACTAGCATAACTAGAGGTGAAACACGGCTAAACTTACCCTCCTTACTTTGGAAGAGAAAAATGTTCCTCGAGAAAGTAGATAAAACAGTCTGTGATCCTCATACGATTACCCCTGAACCCTGATCCAACTTAAACTGGAGGAAAAGCTACCAAATTAGTGTTTTCCTGACATCTATATTGATCTCATACTCAGCCCCTCTCCCTAATCTGGAGACTCTCAAAGCATTTAAAAGCACAGAAGCTCACCGGCTCTTCACGTCAGGGTGGGTAAAGGATCCCATGGTGTGAGAGGAGAAAAACTCTGTGATCATAAGAGGGTAACGACATCAGCTAATTAACACAGATGTGATCAATTCTGGCCTTTAGATAACTTTAGCTAATGTTAACAGCCGAGAGATAAACAGTCGTCCCCCTAACGGAGCTGCAGACAGCCGGCATAACTTTACTCTCTGTTTCTGATTTAAATGATGTTTGAATGGAGAAACATGAAGGTTAAATATCAGACTGAATGTCGTGGGTCGGAAAGCGACGTCGTGTTTCGACAGACGTGATTCTGTAAGTTTGCTAGTGCAGTTAGTTCAGAGTTCAGCTCCAGTCCTGAAACCCCTGCACTGCATCACTGTGGTTTCCTGGTTAAAATACCTGATATTATTAGCTGATTAATCCCTTCTTGAGCTGAACGAGGTGTGAACAGCAGAGAGAAACACTAAACTATACAGTGCAGCGGCTCCAAGCCTGGAGTGAAAACACTGAATTAAAGGTCTGTGCGTCTCTCGGCTTCTGTTTCGTCTTGCAGGTGAATCATTCACAAAGCACAGCTGATCGAAGGCGTCGTGCAGTGCATCCACTCCCTGATTCGCTCCTTAGAATGGGGGTGACTATACAGTTTGACTTAATTTGAAAAGTGAGAGTATATGTAATGTTGATGATGGGAAAATAGTGGAAAACCTGAAAAAATAAATTTTCTTTTGGGACTATTTTGCTTCAAATCACCCTGCATGTATCCCTCCACCATGAATGGATTGAAATAAATGGATTAAAATATATTTTAAGCCAAAACTTGGTCACAAAACAGTGCTTCAGACATCAGGCAGTGAATTCATAACCATTTCATGTAGTAACTTTCTGTGCAGGAGCTTTTAAAGGTGGATGCCTGGTTCCTATCACCACCACTGTGAACAACTCTGACTGTAAGTTTCTCTAGAACGCAGCATTTCACTCCAAACCACTCTGAATGAACTTTGCTTACATCATAACCGTTTAATTGTGCAGAACCTGTTGAAAAATCAGTGGAACTCTCCTTTTAAGAGCTGTCCTGGCCTGTGAGGGTTCCCTAGTCCAGTAACAGAAGTTGACATATAAGGCATTAAAGATACAGAGCGCTGCAATAAGGGTGGTTTTTCATGGGTTCCGTTTGAAAATGGTTCTATATAGTATCCAAAAGGATTCTTCTATTGTTACGAACTTGAATAGAAGAACTGTTTTGGGTGGTATGTAGAACCCTTTTTAAAAAAGTTCTATATTGAACCATCTACAGCACATTCTCCATTGGTCTAAAGAAGGCCTTCATGATGCAAAGAACCCTTATCATGCAAAGGGTACTTTGACTGCTCATGGTTCCATATAGAACCATTTTCTTTACAAAATAAAATGGGGAATGTTGGATTAACCACTTGATAAACAACTGGTCACTTGTGTCAGTGGGTCATTGGTTCTTGACTTGCAAGTTGTGGACAAGCAAGTTGGCCATTTTTTGAGGTAAAACATGTAGAATGGTCCAAGATTTTTGGACCAGAGCCTCATCAATGGAAAAGTGGCTTGTGAGATGCTGAAAGCACAAAGATCAGCAGATAAAGACACCAACCTTGGTCAATCTTCTGTTTGGCCAGCTTCATTTGCCAATCCGTTATCTGGACCTGTATGTCCCATTGTTTCTGACTCAGAGTGGCCTTTTCAGAAGCGAGGCGGTTCACTTCAGATTGGAGAGTGTTGATTTTCTCAACAGCACCAGGAGAAGTTGCCAAAGCACTGCTGCACTCAATAGTGAACGGCACGGAAGCAGATAGCTGTTCAAAGCGCTTGTGTCCTTGTTTACTGAAGCTTACAAAATGTTTGACAAGATTTTGCAGCTCGAGATTTTTGTCACCAATCGTTTTCTCGGTTTCTGTCAGCTTTTCATTGGTTTCTTCCAGCATCTCTTCAAGGGTCTTTAGCGTTTTCTTTATTTCTTCATTCTCCTGGAGCAGCTGAGCAGACTTTTTTTCCATCTCTGTCTTTTCAGCGTTGATGTCAAGGGTACTTAGGGCCAAGTTTTTGTTGAGTAGATCGTATCTGAACATTAAATGGTAAAATTAAGCACACAAATCATTACAGTCAGCAGTCATCAGGTTGCATGCAAACGTTTGGGTTGAACAACAAAACATGGAATTTGACCAGTGGCACCAAATCTTTGGCAGACTGATTTACATCCTCAGTGAATCTATTATGAGAAGAATGCAGCTTCTGCATATGGCTGTGTCATAAGGATAGGCTGACAGTACATGACTGAGCTGCCCTTGAGCAAGACACCTTACCTCCAGCTCTCTGGGCGCTGATAGGGCTGCCCACCGTCCGAGCAAGTGTGCTCACTGCCCCTTAGTGTGTGTGTTCACTAGTGTGTATGTGGTGTTTCACTGCACGGATAAGTCAAATGCGGAGGTGAAATTTCCCCATTGTCGGACTAATAAGAGTCACTTAATCTTAATCTAACTTCATCTTAAATCACAAAGTTGCCATGCCAACTTTTCAGCCATGCTGACTTTTCAGCCTTGTTAACTTTTCAGCCATGCTAACTTGTGTTACATCTCCGAGCTAACGACAGGCCTGCTATGCCTTAGACAGTGTTGCCAAGCTTACCATCGTCTCCTACTATGAGCTCCACTTATGTGGGGTTTAGAAATTTAAGTTTTTGTTTCTACCCTAATACATCTACATTCCCACCCACATAAATTTCTCATGCACTATGAGAAATAAAGGTTCTGCTTAGGTACATTTTTCGTTCATCAAGGTACAAACAATGTAAATGTTCTCTCAAAGGTACTACAGTGGTTTTAAGGTCTGATTGTGAACCTTAAATAAGTTTCTCCAGGTGAAAAGTTCGTATTTGTACCTTTTCATAACCGAATGATTTAAAACAGAACAGTAAAATAAAAGCCTGGAGTCGAGACGGGGTGTGTGGAGTCAGTACAGCTTAGAACATATCATTTCAGTGGATTATGGTTCAGTTATGTTCCCTGACTAAAGGTACTGAGATGTACCTTTGAGGGTCCCACCCCAGTGATAAGAGGGGAACTGCCCCAGTGACAGTTTACTACCTTTATTTCTGAGATTGTGGTTGTCCCCAAACGTTCTCATTACAGAGTGGTTAAATTCTTGACACAGCTCTACAATCGGAGCAGCAAGAGTCATGCATACCTCATGCCAATCTTTGACATTACCTTTCTATTATCCGGTTCACTTCTTGAATATTTTCCTCGATCCAAGTTCTCGCCTTCTCCAGGTAATTCTTAGCTATCTCTGGTTTATCTTTTTCAACAGCAAGCTTCAGCATTGGAAACAGGGCTGAAACTAAGTTCTGACTGGTGCCCAAACACTGTCATGGTAGGAGGAAAGTGAATTATATGTACATTACATTTTAAAATACAACATTTTTCCGTGTGTGTTAGTGGGTGGGGGTGGAGGGGGTATCGCCCGTCCCAATTTTTCAAAATTACATTTTTGTCCCACCTGCTCTAGTGTTGTTGAGTTTGTGGGGAAATTTGAAAACTTTGCAAATCTGCTCTCACCGCCCTTCTATCTGAAATACAACCACACAACTGGTTTTAACATTAGCTACTGACTCTGTTTCCCTTGTGGCCCACAAGGTTATGAAGCCGTTTGACTGTAGTTAGATTCCTAATATCCATGGTCAAATTTGCTGTTGATGCTGGGATTGAGACCCGTGCTCCTCTGACCCACACACATTAACACCCTCAATCACATCCACACCCATACGTTTTAGAAACCAAAGCGTTGACTCACTATTCTTACTCTATATGAACAAAAATTGATTTAAATGCATTTCTGATAGTTAACTACTCAGATTTGATCATACCTTCAGTAGGACAGCCTCGGAGGATACAAAGAGAAGTTGGGTTTCCAGCACTCTCATCCTGAGCAGCCGCTCACAGTTAGAGAATTTACCCAAACACAGGTAGGAGAGGTGGTACAGCAGTGAGACCTTCTGAGAACATGGGAGGAGCTCCTCAGTGAACACTGGGTTCCATTCTTCATTGGTCGACACAAGTTCTGAGATTTCCACAAACAACAACAAAAAAGAAAGCGTGTTAATGAAATGATAGAAAGAGTGGTCAGCAGTGAAACAGCAGCACTAAACGAATGTTGCATTTGAAGGACCATAGGTACAGTTGTATGCAAAAGTTTTGGCACCCCAGATTAAATTTTGTTGATTTGAAAATAGCAAAAACTAAACAAAAAAAAAATCAAAAAGTAAAAACGTTTGCTCTCGTGGATGATGTTATTTTCAGAAAATGGGCAAAAACATGTAATTTCACTGGTGTTTCTAACTTTTGCATATGACTTTATGTAAATTAGCCCTCCAGAATAAAAAATATTGCTGCTGTTGGAACAAAACTTTGTATCTCCATTTTTATTGTTTGTCAGTTTTTGACATAATTTGAAAATGCGTGTTACCCTTTATAATGTTTGTAAATTTTATGATGAATGGACCAAAAGAAATGACCCAAAATGACCTTGAAAAAAGGTCTGGTTCCACTGACTTACATTAAAAGTAAAGGATTTTCCTTCTCCTGTAAAGAAGTGATTTCGGAGATACAAGGTTTTGTTCCAACAGGTGTGTTTTATTACCATCCTCCAAAAAAAATCAGCACATTTTAGTAAATCATTATTTGAAATGTAGTCTCGTAGGCTTGGTTTCGACAGACGTGAGATGCACGTCTACTGCAGCTGCTGTGACTGATACCAAATGGAAACTGAACCAAAATGGAAGCTTATCTGTTCCATAAGACAGACGACTAAAAACACTTTAAATGTTATTGTTTTTAAGGGTTATTTTGAGAACGAGTTCAGAAATATCAATGAGTATTTTGCTGTTGTTGGAACAAAACCTCATATCTCCATTTTTGTCATTTTACATTGTTTGACATAATTTGAAATCGCAAGCTGCTCTTTACGTTGTGCCAAAATTTCATCATCAATGGACCAATAGAAATGCTCCAAAATTACTTGGACCAAATAAGTTCTACACTGACTTCCATTAAAAGTTAAGCATGTTTTTCCTCATGTACAGTTACCTTTTTGGAGATATGACAGCAACGATTTGGTACCTTTTTATTTATTTTCACACTTCTAATAAGTACTTATGAAAGTTCTTAGTTCGTCTGGCATCTTTCAGTATAGGAACTACAGCTTTATTAAGCAGAACAGAAGCTGAACCCTCCTAATAGAATGAAATTAAACCCAAGAAAGAGAATGTTTACAAGTGGAACTGAGCTTCAAATAAATTCCTTTTCACTAAAACTTGAACAGAAGAAAAATGTAGAAAGTATGAATTGCTGTAGTTTTACTTGCCTTTGCTCTGAGCCATTGTAGTTCTGTAGGAGTTCTGTCCTGAAAATCAGAAGACATTTCACAGACAAGAGTTTTTGGAAATGTTTAACTGTTACCTATGAGAGAAAAGTGATCAGATAAAGTAAAAACTGAGAGAAACTTACTTGCAGAGCTTGGTGCTTCTTCGTGATGTGAGGCACTGTGTGCTCACTGCCGAGATTTTATACCATGAACCTCCACTTCACTGGAAAAGACGTGCAGCATCGGACCAACTACAACACTTCCCTCTACCAGCTCAAACAGCTTAGTGGAGTTACTTGGAAAAGCTCAATCTGAAATAACAAGTTACCAATAACATATTGTTTATGACGCTTGAAATAAACAGAATCCTATTCAGTTTGTAGTCTGTTGAGTTCCTAGTCAGCTTTGTCACTGTGTTCCATCAGCAGGTCTACAAAGCCACAAACGATGAAGCCTTAGCAGAGAAATAAAGCAGGTTTAATGCTATAAAAGACCCCCCTTTCCCACCGCTAACCCTCTAAGGAACATGTTTAAAAGGAATTATCCATGGAATATATTCAGAATTTATGGGATACTGATCGAGTATCGAAATGTGTGCCAAAAAATAAATGAAAGGAACTTGTTTTGAGGTAAATCCAGGAAAAGACAAGGAGGTCCTAGAGTTCCATAAGCTGGCATAGAAGCTTGGCACCACAGATCTCCTGTTAGCTCTAATAGGCCTTTTTATTTTATACTTGTCGCTGGTAAACCCCACTGTTAAAAGTCGTCTTTCACTGATTTGGCCAGTCAATAAATATTGAGATTTTTTAGCCCTGAAAAACATAATTGTGACCACTTAGCAGTGTTATGCTGCAAATTAAAGGAGATATTTTTGAGACACTCTGCCTCAGTGACACTGTATTTAGTACCAAGGAAAAGTTTGGACACACCCCTTCAAAGAACATGTAAATAATAAAATAAAAACTGATGTCCATCTGCACTAACAAGCTGGGGAGAACATTGGTAGCCCTGCACCGCATCACCACCGTTGATAAACGGAGGTCCGTTGTCTTCCCCTTAGGCAGCAAAAGGTTCTATGCAGAACCATCTACAGCACATTCTCCAGCAATCTGAAGAAACTTTCTCGATGCAAAAACAAAAAAAACAGTTCTTTGTAAATGCAGAACAAGCATGTTAGACACACTTAAAAGTGTGTGTGTGTGTGTGTGTGTGTGTGTTTGTGTGTGTGTGGAAACCACAGAAGTTGTGCCCTTAAGCTGTGGGACACGGGGTTCGTTGAGGAGCTCGTCCCATGTTCTCAGCAGGTCTCCAAGCTGTACCACCTCTCCTACCTGTGTCTGGCGAAGTTCCCGAAGTTGGAGAGGCTGCTCCGGATGCGAGCAGTGGAGACCCAACTTCTCTTTGTATCCTCTGAGGCTGTCATGCTGAAGGTATCGTACACTTTTCCACATTCATCTGCCATTTAGAGCCTGATTTTTCTCATCAGAAACCCCTTTGCAACTGGTTTCCGCTCATCAGAAACCTGTTTTTGCCCATCACAAACCCACTTAAAACTGCTCATCGGAAACCACTTTGTAACTGGTTTTTGCTCACTGAAAACCCATTTTTGCCCATCAGAACACTCTATAACAGGTTTCTGCTCATTAGAAACCCTTCATAACTGGTTTTCACTCATCAGAAACCCATTTTTGCCCATCACAAACCCCTTTATAACTGGTTTCTGCTTACCGGAAACCTGCATTTGCATATCAAAACCCCTTATAACTGGTGACTCCTCATCTGAAACCCTTTATAACTGGTTTCTGCTCATAAGAAACCCTTTATAACTGGTTTTCACTCATCAGAAACCCATTTTTGCCCATCACAAACCTTTTTACAACTGGTTTCCACTCATCAGAAACCCCCTTGTAACTGGTTTTTGCTCACTGGAAACCCAATTTGCCCATTAGAACCCCTTATAACTGGTGACTGCTCATCAGAAACCCTTTATAACTGGCTTATAACCTGTTTTTACCCATCAGAACCCTTTATAATTGGTTTCTACTCATCAGAAACCCTTTATAATGGTTTGTGCTTGTCAGAAACCTGTTATAACTGGTTTATAACCCATTTTTGCCCCTCAGAACCACTTATAACTGTTTTTTGCGCATCAGAAACCCATTTTCTCCCATCACAAACCCCTTTATAACTGGTTTCCCGCTCATTGGACGCCCGATTTTACCCATTAGAAACCCTTTGTAACTGGTTTTTGCTCATTGGAAACCCGTTTTTGCCCATCAGAACACTCTATAACAGGTTTCTGCTCATTAGAAACCCTTCATAACTAGTTTTCACTCATCAGAAACCCATTTTTGCCCATCACAAACCCCTTTATAACTGGTTTCTGCTTACTGGAAACCTGCATTTGCATATCAAAACTCCTTAAAACTGGTGACTCCTCATCTGAAACCCTTTATAACTGGTTTCTGCTCATAAGAAACCCTTTATAACTGTTTTTCACTCATCAGAAACCCATTTTTGCCCATCACAAACCTTTTTACAACTGGTTTCCACTCATCAGAAACCCCCTTGTTACTGGTTTTTGCTCACTGGAAACCCAATTTGCCCATTAGAACCCCTTATAACTGGTGACTGCTCATCAGAAACCCTTTATAACTGGCTTATAACCCGTTTTTACCCATCAGAACCCTTTATAACTGGTTTCTA
The DNA here is from genome assembly GCF_904425465.1 of Colossoma macropomum. NCBI lineage: Eukaryota > Metazoa > Chordata > Actinopteri > Characiformes > Serrasalmidae > Colossoma > Colossoma macropomum. The sequence continues at coordinate 41,800,549 of NW_023494795.1, read as the reverse complement.
CTCATCAGAAACCCTTTATAATGGTTTCTGCTTGTCAGAAACCTGTTATAACTGGTTTATAACCCATTTTTGCCCCTCAGAACCACTTATAACTGTTTTTTGCGCATCAGAAACCCATTTTTGCCCATCACAAACCCCTTTATAACTGGTTTCCCGCTCATTGGACGCCCGATTTTACCCATTAGAAACCCTTTGTAACTGGTTTTTGCTCATTGGAAACCCGTTTTTGCCCATCACAACCCGTTTTATAACTGGTTTCTGCTCATCAGAAACCCTTTATAACTGGTTTCCGCTCATCAGAAACTCATTTTTACCCCGCAGAATCCCTTATAACTGGTTTCTGCTCATTTTGAATCCGACACCCTCTCAACTACATCAGTTCACACACATAAGAAATCTACTAAAAATCTGCCATGACATTAAAAAATGAGAGAACCCAGAACAATAATGTAAAAATGATTGAAATGTAAATCTTTTATGGTGATTATATAAAATAGTTACATATTTATAAAAGTCAAACTGGATACATAAAAGAGAAATGGAAAAAATAATGACCAAACAGATTAAATTAAATGCTAAATCCAATTAACTGGATGAAAGGGTTTCAGATGCACTTTGATTTTTTTTTAATATAGCTCTGGATTGACAGTTTAGGGAAAAGTTACTTTATATATCATTTATTATTTATATTATATATAACATTTATTCACCACAAATTTGCACCACTGCTGAACACTTGGCCAAGAAAAATGATTTCTACTAAAGCTTTGATCTGAGCTGCTCAGAATCAAGCAAATGCCTCGAAACTCACTGGACAATTCATCCCTGTGTAACAAGACAATGACCTGAAACATACCATGAAACAGTGCATTTCACTGTTATTATGATTTATTGCGATTATGATTTGTGCAAAGATTTTATTAGAATGTAATTTAGGACACTGTGATAAGAGAGCTACAAAAGATGTACACAATTTAAAAAGATGGTTCTTCAAGGGTTCTATGGTAAAGACAATGGTTCTCTATAGAACTATGAGCCCTCAAGAAGACATTGCATGATTCTTTGCATCATTAAATGGTTCTTCAGATTGAAGAAGAACGTGTTTTTTGTGGTTCTGTATAAAACCTTTTTGAAAACGGTTCTATTAAGCACCAAAAATGGTTCTTCTGTTGTAACAAGCCTGACACTGTAACAATAGAAGAGCTCTTTTTGGTGCTATATAGAACCTTTGGTAACACTTTCTATGAATGTCACCTTTGTAAGCACCTATAAACACATTCATAACCTGTTATAATGCATTCATAAGGCATTATAAACATGGCTATAAATATTTATAAAAATGCATTACATGTTATAGCCATGCTTATTATGCATTATGAATTGTTAACATAATACATTATAAGTACTGATCTTAACAATTTATAAGAGCTCATAAGTCGTATTTGTCCGCTCTAAGTAAAGTGAAGCGTACTGTACTAAAGCCTCCTCCAGTGTTCAGAGTGAGGCTTCAAGTTGAAGTATTTACTGAAGGATTTACTGAAACACTAAAACATTCACAGTAAAGCACATTACAGGCTTCAAATGTCAGAGTTTAAACTAGAGCTGCCATCAGTGTTTTACCCAATGTGGGAAAGGTAATGTTCACCACCGTTAGCTTGGTATTTGTCTTTACTTTACGCTCTCCAAGCTGGGACTGACTTCTTTGGCACTGACAGTATAACATGTTATTAACACTATTTATAATGCATTATATTAACAATTCATAATGTATAATAAACATGGCTATAAAGTGTAATTCATTTTTATAAATGTTTATAATCATGTTTATAATGCCATATGAATGCATTATAACATGTTATAAATGTGTTTATATATGCTTACAAATATGACATTCATAGAAAGTGTTACCGAACCTTTTTCAAAAAGGTTCTGTGTAGAACCATCTACAGCAAATTTTCCACCAATCTGAAGAACCTTTCTTAATGCAAAGAACCCTTTAATCATGGAAAGGGTTCTCTGAACGTTCATGGTTCTACCATTTTCTTTACTAAGTATCCCTTGAAGAACCATCATTTTTAAGAGTATATATAGAACTATTTCATGCTTAAAGTATTCTTTATATGGTAAAATGGTTCTTTAGATTGATGCAGAATGAGTTGTATCTTCTGTAAAGAACCTTTTTAAGGTTGTTACTTGTTGCTACAAGCTTGGAATCACACCAAGAGAACAACCCTTTTGGCTGCCTTTTCTATACAGAACCATCTACAGCACATTTTCCATCAATCTGTAGAAGTTTTCTTGATGCAAAAAACCCTTTAATCATAGAAACGTTTTCTGAATGTTCATGGTTCTCCATAGAACTATTTTCTTTACTAAGGAACCCTTGAAGAACGATCAATTTAAGTGTGTATTATATTTGTTTCCTGTAAGACAAAAAGAGCAGCAATTTCTTACTTTGTCAATATCATATGTCAAAATATAAGAGTCATTTGCCCTTCAGTCAGTAATAATCAATCACTTGTAGATAATAATACAAAATTGCAAACAAAGCCTTATTGCTAGTGTTTTACATATCATGAGTCAGATTCTGCATTTACAAAGAACTTTGCTAAGCGGTTTTAACTGGAAGAGGGAAATAAAAAGTAAAAAATATGGTTCTATACAGAACCATGAACACTCAAAAACCCTTTGCAAAGAAGCAAAGAAGCAATGATTTCTAGTAAACTTACTTTTTATCAGATTTCTTTTAGATTGGGCAAATTTGGTACTGTGGTGGAGAAATATGAAAAAAATGTGTCAAAATGTAATTTACATATATATAACGTTTCTCCTTTCATGACAGTGTGCCGGCACCAGTCAGAACCTAGTTTCTTCATTGTTTCCCATGCTGAAGCTCGCTATTGAAACAAATAAACCAATGCTGGCTGTGAGCTGTATTTGTCCGCTCAAGTAAAGTGAAGCGTACTGTACTAAAGCCTCCTCCAGTGTTCAGAGTGAGGCTTCAAGTTGAAGTATTTACTGAAGGATTTACTGAAACACTAAAACATTCACAGTAAAGCACTTTACAGGCTTCTAATGTCAGAGTTTAAACTAGTGCTGCCATCAGTGTTTTACCCAATATGGGAAAGTCAATGTACACCACCGTTAGCTTGGCACTACCTTAACACTGCATATCCAATAGAATGCTAGCAGAAATTAGCATTACTGTACTGTACTGTAGTGTAGTGTTACAAAGTGAAAGGTTCCAGCACAGAGGGGGTTCAGGGGAGGGGCTAATGGGTATTTGGTTTACTGTGATGTAATGTAATATTCGAAGTGAGATGCTGGGTAAGAAAAGCACATTGTAGCAGTTATTAGTAGCCCTAACAGCACCGGTGCCAAGAAATAAAATACTGGAAATCTCAGGGCATAAATAAACTTTGTATTTGTCTTTTCGATCTCCAAGCTGGGACTGACTTCTTTGGCTCTGAAGGTAGAACATGTTATTAACACTACTTATAATGCATTATTATATAATATTACATATTACATATTATATAAACATATTTTATACATCATAATGTATAATGAACATGTCGGCCACCAGAAGCAGTAAGAAAGTGCTGAAATTTGATAGCCTGTTTGAATGAGATGCAGCAGCTGAAGGTCTATGTCGTCACCACAGCACTGGCCATCCAGGAGTCTCCTGACAAGGCTATCGGATGAGCTAGTCGGTTCTCGTGATTATCAGTAATGGTTTCCTGATTCTAGGCGCAGTTATTGCTCTTTATCCATTACTTCTTCAATAATCACTTTCCTAATTAGCGCTGTCCTGTATATTGCTGCTGTTGGAAAACCTTGTATCTCCCTGTTTGTCATGTTTCAGTTTCTGTCATAATTGAAATACCCATTGTCCTTTACATTGTGTATAAATTTCATGATGAATGGACCAATAGAAATACCCCAAAATTATGTGGTACTTACATTGAAAGTAAAGTATGTTTTTTCCTTCACCTGTAAAGTTCTCATGTTGGAGATACGAGGATCTGTCCCATCAACAGTGATATGTTCCTTTATGGCATGGTTTGCTTTTTCTTCTTCTTTTTTTTCTTTTTGGCTGTTTGCTTACACATTTCATTACTGGGTAGAGTTACTAAAGCCATAAATCTTAAAATGTTAAAAACCAGAGTGTCTTATTGGTAACACTTTGATGCTTGGATCCTGCTACATCACATTGATATTACCACACTATAAACATGTTATGGTAGATGATATGAAATGTTATAAGTTATTGTGACAAATTATGTTTCATAAAATGTCAGAGTCGTGACACTGAGTGCGTTTACATGCACTTAATCATCCGATGACTGCGGAAAAACAGATTTTGTCAGTAATCTCATCAACGCCTTTACATGCTCTTGAATAATCAGATAATGGGGAAACACAAGGTCTACATGAGTCAGACAGTAATCAGATTTCTGCTTTGCAACCAGCTAATAAACTCACAGAAGAAGACGTGACTTGAATGTAACTTAAAACTCAAACTTCCTGCTGCGGCTGTTTTTAAAAATATCAAGTCACTTTACCTGAAAATATGAATAAACATCATCTAGAATATTTACATCCTTCATTCCATCAAGCATGTACTTGATTTCAGTGTCGCTCCTTATTTTTATTTTTTTGCTGCATCTTGAGGCGACGCTGCTCACTTATTTCCTGTACCACCGTCTGTATTCGTACATGCTCAGACTGAGAAATCCGAAAGAAATCAGAGTCAGAGTTTACATGCACTGGGAAATCTGATTACTGAGCTAAAATCCAGTCTCTTGATCAGATTTCTTAATCAGATTTCTGGAACTTAAGTAATCGGACCATGCAGTTTACATGACATTTGAATAATCTGATAACTGCAGAAATCCAATTATGATCAGATTACTGAGTGCATGTAAACACACACACTGTCACGTCACTGTCATGACCACTGATGACAGATAATAACGTCTGCCATGTTTGTGTCAGCGTCGTGTAGCAAGGTTAAGGTAAACTGTTTCCTTTTTATCTATCCTAATGAGAGCTGTCATCACCCAACTTAATGATCACCAAGAATTCTCTATCGATCTTTAATCTTTATTAAAATTAACTGGAATTTTCACTGTCGCATTTCAATAAAGCATCTAAAGGCTCTGTTTTTCTGGGATTCTTACTTTCCACACTAGTGCTCACTGAAAAAGCCAAAATGTGCAGTTTCAGCTCTGGGTTGTGATACACCTACTTCACTTTGATTGACAATGAATGCAAATCAGTGCATGCCCCTATCATTACTGACATTATTAACCCTTTAAACTGCGGGTTTAGTATTCTGGCAACTCAAGCACCTAAATGTAGCCTTTTTTTTCTTTCAGAAAATATTTTTAACAATTTACACATTTAATAATACAACTTTCCCAATGAGTTGTATTGATGTGGTTTGTGGTTTAAGGAGAACTTCAGTGGTGGTGATAGGAACCAGATGTCCACCTCTAAAAGCTCCCTCACAGAAAGTTATTGATATGAAATGGCAATGAATTCACTGCCTGATGTCTGAGACACAGGCAAAATAGTCCTCAAAGAGAGCTTACGTTTTAAGATTCATCACTATTTTATCATCATCAACATTCCATATAACAACACTGACCATCAAAGCTTGGTAACATGGCAGCATGTTAGTAGCATATGGCTGTATGTTGAGATTTAAATGTTTTATTCTTCCAAATAAAATACAAAATCCATGGTACACAGGTAACCATACACAAGACATAGTGGTATACACAGATTAATGCATTAGTAGAACATGAATAAAGTACTAAGAACTTTATATTTGAAGATAAAAAATTTATCATTTTTTTCATGAATTTTCAAAGTATTAAAAAACTTTATATTAGAAGATAACAATTTTGATCATTTTTACATGAATTTTCAAAGTACTAAAAAAACTTCATATCAGAAAATAACAATTTTTGATCATTTTGACATGAATTTTCAAAGTACTAAAAACCTTTATATTAGAAAATAAAAATTTTGTTCATTTTTTGAATTTTCAAAGTACAAAAACACAATATTAGAAGATAACAATTTTTGATCATTTGACATGAATTGTCAAAGTACTAAAAAACTTTATATTAGAAGATAACAATTTTTGATCATTTTTACATGAATTGTCTAAGTACTAAAAAACTTTATATTAGAAGATAACATCTTTTGATCAATTTGGATATGAATTTTCAAAGTACTAAAAACTTTATATTAGAAGATAACAATTCTTGATCATTTTGACATGAATTGTCAAAGTACTACAAAAACTTTATTCCAGAAGATAACAATTTTTGATCATTTTTACATGAATTGTCTAAGTACTAAAAAACTTTATATTAGAAGATAACAATTTGTGATCATTTGGGTATAAATTTTCAAAGTACTAAAAACTTTATATTAGAAGATAACAATTTATAATTTTTACATGAATTTTCAAAGTACTAAAAAACTTTATATTAGATCATTTTTGATCATTTTTACATGAATTTTCAAAGTACTAAAAACTATAATAGAAGACAACAATTTTTGATCATTTTGACATGAATTTTCAGAGCACTAAAAACTTTATATTAGAAAATTAAAAAAAATTGATCAATTTGTAAAGTACTAAAAAACTTTATTTTAGAAGATAACAATTTTTGTTCATTTTTACATGAATTGTCAAAGTACTAAAAAAAAAAACATTTTATTAGAAGATCATTTTGATAAAGGTTGGGAGCACAGCATTTTAAAAATAGCGCAGCCAGCCAAAAACAGCTGCTAGATTGAACCGAATTTAGACGGTAACAGAAACCAAAATGACTGATCTGAACAAAATTTACTGAAATGACAGCAAAATAATGGTGAATGTACAAAGCTGAAATTCTTATTCTAATGTTTAAATGGTGCAGCAGTCAGGCCCCAGAATGTAACTGCTGCACCTTTTTAGGTGGAAAGGCTAATTCAAAGTTGAACAAAAAGTCAACTTTAGGTTGTGGTGAATGTTGAGCTTGTTTTAACTGCAGCTGTTGAAATAGTTCAAACAGAGGGAGCTGTGTTTCTTTAGTTTTGCTACCATGAGGAAAATGTTCATTTCACTAATATGTTTCTCCAGTCAGCTTAAGGAGGTGAACTTGTCTTCTGAAATAAGAAGACAAAATAAAAATTAATAAAAAAAAATTTTAGACATCTGACGATGCTGTATATGTGTCACTCCATTTGGAGGGGTTGCAGGGCTTAAAAAGATGCTTAAAATATTAGGTACAGCTCCAAAGGTTGGTATGTACATTTACACAGTTGACCTAAGGTTACATAACACTTTTCCCTTATGATTTTTCTTTTTTATCATGTTTCATAGTTGCTCTGCATCTGTAAAGCAGCTTATCACAAAACCAGTCAAGTAAAATATGTTTGAATTAAGTTCTGTAGATTTTGGGATGAAAGAAACTGATTTTTTAAAAATGCATCCACCTCAATTTCCACTCCAAATGGGGAAGCATTAATGTCAAAACATTCCTAGTTAGGGCAAGAAGCATGCATGATGACATCTGAGCTGGTTTATGAGGTGTCTTCATCATCATCATCATCATCATCATTAACCGCTTAGTCCAGATAGGGTCGCGGTAGCAGTTGGGAGATCAGAGAATCCCAGGTGACCCTGTCCCCCGCAACTTCCTCCAGCTCATTCCCGGGGACCCCAAGCCGCTCCCAGGCCAACTTGGAGATATAATCCCTCCAGCGGGTCCTAGGACGACCCCGGGGTCTTATTCCGGTAGGCCGTGCCTGGTACACCCCCACCGGGAGGCGTCCCGGGGGCATCCGGAGGTGTCTTGCCACTTCTTATTTCTGCCATTATAGCAAAAACAGGACTGCAAAACAGCAGAGGGCGCCCATTAGCGAGTCCTCAATGAATGAGAGTAAAAGGAGCTCAGTGGCTAAAAATGAAAAGTTAAAATAGTTTCTAATCACTGAACCAGAACTTTCCCTTAATTTTAGAGAGTAGATGAATGTATTTGACTAAAAAAGCAAAGAAATCTCACCTGTATGTTTCCTTTTACTACAGCAAACAGGTTTTAGACAGCAGGATGCCAACATTACTGCTGCTGAGTGCTGATTGGTTGGTGAGCAGAGCAGCTCATTGGCTGTTCGCGCTCACTGACGTCATTGACGTATATTAGGCGCCATTTTAAACTCCTATAACTCGAGTTTAAAAGCTCTTAAAAATATAACAGAGGTGTAAAAATGTTTTATGCTGTTCAGGACATTATTGTGTTCTTTTATATTAAAAATGTTTAAGCATTTATAAACTATGATTTTGCTCAAATGCTCCATCTAAACCCAAAACCCTGTAGTGTTTGGGAAACCCAGAAGACATTACGGAGTCTAATTCTCCTCTCTACAAGTTCTCGTCACCAACTAATTTGGTCATTGATTTTGGTCAACCAAGTTGATTAATCAATACACCCCTAAATTTGATCTGTCTTCCTTAGAAGATTTTAAATTAATACTTATAATTGCTTTTATTATTGTTCAGCTTTATCACCTGTATGTAAAGCACTTTAAGCTGCCACCAGCATGAAAAGTGCTATATAAATAAAGATGATGATGATGATGATGACGATGATGATGATGATGATGATGATTATTATTATTATTATTAAGGGGGCATTTCCCTCTATTTTCCCTCATGTTTAATCAGCTGTTCAAGAATACTGATACAGTCTAATGAAAAAGTCTAGGTGCCTCCGTTATGATTTATTGAACACAGTAATTACTGAGGATGTAACTTCGTGACTCAGTGTGTCTTATAGAGAAGCTGGTGTGTTACAGATGAGAGCTGAAACCTCAGGTTTAGATGATGAAGATGAGCATGAATAAATAATAAGTAGGACTTTTTGGAAAACTGGTGTGCTTTTGAATGCATTATTGGAAAGGTATAACGGAATTTTCCAGTAAAAGATCAGCATGAAAGAGATTAAAAACAGGCAACACACAATAATACTGACATCTGGTGGTGATGATGCTAATTAATGTTATTAAAGGCATAACAGGACTATCAAAGACAACTAACAAAGAGAAAATAATGCTAACTATGCTAGAAAGATTCATATAAAGGGAAAGGTGAGGCATAGCACTAATGAAGATGTTTGTCTTTAATGGAGGAATATTTATGAATATATGATATGTAACTAATAACTCGACCTCATAAGGAAATTTACATTCCATTTATTCTGCTTTTGGTGTGTCATTTGTTGTTGTTTTACTCCTCACTAAAGACTTCAGCTGTTTTTTCATGCTGTCGTATTCCTTCTGCCACTCATCCTCTGAGTTCAGGTCAATCTTCAGGAAACTGTAGGCGTCCTTGGACTGGGCTCTGAATAACTGGACAGCTTTACTACAGGAGCAACCAAAACTTCCCCAAACCTGTTAAATGCAACAAGCAAAAAACAAAATAACAACAATTAATAACAACAACAGTGCATTTCCTGAAGAAAATGCAGTGATTGCACAGCTGAAATGATACTCTGGTGGTTGTTATAATGCTACTAACAGGCAGCTATGGTATCCCAAATGGTTGCTAGAGTGTTGCTAGTTGGTTGCTTTGGTGTTCCAAGTGGTTGCTAAGATGTTTCTAAGTTCTCAATATGGCATCATGGGTGGTTGCGAAAGTGTAGCTAAGCAGTTTCTATGATATTCTAGGTGGATCCTTTGGTGTTGCTAGGATGCTGTTAAACAGTTGCTATGGTATCTCTGGTGGTTGCTAGGGTGATACAAGGTAATTGGTTGCCATGGTCTTCTAAGTAGTTTCTAGGGTGTTACTAGGTGGTTGGTATGGTATTCCATGTGGTTGCTTTGGTATTTCTAGTTGTTAAGTGTTGCTAGGTGTTTGCAACAGTATCCCAGGTGGTTGTGTGGTTGTATTGTTAATAAATAACGTGGTTGAATGTGTGTTGTGCAACCTTGTTTTTGAATTGTTTGCACTGAAACTATGTTGCAGGCACCTCACAACATGCAACTACTTTCACTGTGTAAAGCCAACCTTAGCAGACAATAATCCAAACAAAATGATGAAGAAGAACAATATAAATCATATAACAACAGTAATGAGCACTGATTTGCTTGCTAAAAATAAATAAATAAATAAAAGAATGGCTAAATTTTAGCAGATAATTGATTTCTAATGCTATATTTTCTTGCATACTTGCAGACAGTTACCTCTGAGGCTTTTTGGACAGACTTCAAAAATTCTTCATTCACATCTGGCTCATCGATGAGGTCTTCATCAACAAATGTTCAGTCTTTGCTTTCATCCAACCTCTTGTACACCTTCGGCAAAACAATTTTAAGCTGAATGAGAATTTGCTGAACGTTGGACAGGTAGAACTGGACATCTTCGAGGTGGACTGGATCAGCGACAAAATCTAGACAAAGCAGGGACAGAGAACATGCTCTGAAATTTTTGTGACTTTGGGATATCACTAGACATTGCAGTAAGACTATTTGAAGGCTACATACATAGAGACTTCATAACACCTGCATAAGCAATGAACAGCATATTTATGAAGCGTTATTTAAGTATTTATGTCCAGCTTATGCTAGTAACCACAAGGTGACATGAGATGTTGTATGAAGTAAACAACATTGTATTCACATAAGGGACCTTAAACTACTTGCTCCATTTATAACACTGTAATGAAGCATTATTACCAAGTAGAGAAACTTAGAAGGATGTTCTAGTTCGGAGGTTTATATCAGTTCTTTGTAGTTCTACATGAGCTAAAGTACAAAACCTTTATGTCAATACAATTCGAGTAACTAGTATGTGCCTCAGTCCGATGGGAAGTTTTTTTCATGAAGCGAAAGTTTATATAGTATATTTTATAGCACATGCATATGAACAAACATTCATATCTGCATAAATACAGACATCCACACATCTTATATGTACCCCTCTTGAGCTCCTTTCATGTTGGCTGTTTTTCTATTATTACTTTTTATCAGAGGTGGGAACAAGTCACTTAAGTGAACGTTAAGCCAGCTTTTCTGTTTTTGAGGCTCAACAGTTCTTTTTGATTTCTTAATGTCAGCAGGAAGTATTGAGATATCTTTTATAGTTTTTTTCTTGCTTTATAAGAGTCAGTGATCTTCAGTTTCAGTTCCTCAGCCAGCTGCGTGATGAACCCATGGCTGCATAAGCACAACACAGTGAATTTATCTTAAATCTAGTCTAAATATCTTATATTTCTAACTTTGGGATGGTTGTAATAACATGTTGAAAACATAAAATGTGTCGTGTGTGCACAAAACTGAAGACGATCACTGGTCATAAAAGAAAGCAGCAGAATTCCCTCCAGACTACAGCACAGTCAGGCGGTTCTGCTTTTGGAGACAGAACCGCTCCGTCTGTTTATAAAAATGTACTTGAGCAGGATGATGCAAAAGCGGAAATCTTTGTTTTATATATCAGCATAATCTGCTTGCTGAGAAGTCATAGAGTTTAATAAGAAAAGCAGTGAATTATATAGAAATGACTCAGATTTCTTTATAATGTTAGTAATAAGAACCAGGAGTCACGACTTTTACAGCGCGAAGACAGCAGCTGTGAGTTATTCAAGCTCTGCACTGAACCGTCTGAGTTTTTTATATATAATGTCTATAATGCTTGAACTGCTGTAAATCCATAAAAAACTGTTTTCTTCTGGAGCTGTTTTTTCGAGTGTTCAGAGGCTACAGCCATGTAAACTGTGCTTTCTGGCTGGTGTAGATGTGTGTGCATTTTGGAGAGTAACTCAGAAATAAAGTAATGAGCAATGAGATTACTTCCCCCCATCAAGTGATGACGGTAACACTTTCTATGAATGTCACATTTGTAAGCATCTATAAACACATTCATAACATGTTATAATGCATTACACACTAAAACATTCACAATAAAGCACATTACAGGCTTCAAATGTCAGAGTTTAAACTAGAGCTGCCATCAGTATTTTACCCACTGTGGGAAAGGTAATGTACACCACCGTTAGCTTGCACTAACTTAACACTGCATATCCAATAGAATGCTAGCAGAAATTAGCATTACTGTACTGTAGTGATGTTACTGAGTGAAGGGTTCTAGCACTTGATGTTAGAACCAGTGAGGGAACAATTTACAATGACAGCATTCCACTATCTCACCTCTCCCTCTCCAGGCCTTCACCCTAGAACCCTATTGGAATTGTCAAGATTTTTCTGCTCTAAAACAAATTGCCTAGACCAAACTGTAAGTCCAAGAGACATGAAACTTGGTCAATAGGTAGTAGTTCCTTCTGCTACTCAGGTGCATGACATGAGCCCAATCAGCCTAAAGGGGGCGCTATAGTGCCGAAAAATTCATTTTGTCTCATAACTCCTAAACCAGATTTTTGACAGACAAAATACATTTTTTTCCTGGTTCTTTGGGTCCAAACAAACAACTTGGACTTGCAATTCGGACCATTTAGCTCCACCTACTTAGATTTTGAGCTAATTTGCATAATATGTGAAACCTACTTTTGCAAACTAGTCCTACAGTTTTTGCCCGATCCTCCTATTATGGAATCAAAAAAATTCAGAATAGCCTGAAACTCAATAATTATCAAAAATGAACCCTTCTGGAAAAATTCAAAATAATTCAGAATTTATTTCAAATTCTATAACTTGAGAATCCTTCACCCAAAAAATTTCAAACTTGACAGGCTTAACATTGACCAATCATCATGAAACTTAAATGGTGTCTGTATTTAGCCACTTTCTAACAACCAGTGAAGTTTCAACAGATTTGGCCACTGAGGGCGCTATTCATGAAAATTAATGAATTATTACATGTTATTAATGAATTATTACTATGTCAGAAAATCTCCATGATTCTAATGTAGCACAGTGTGGCAAACAATTTTCCCATTGCAAGTTTATTAAAAAAATGTTTATTTTTTTGTAATCGTTAACTATTTGAAAACTGTACTTTTCAAACTAGTCTCTGGATTTTACTCCAAACTTTTCAAAATTGGTCTAGAAAAACTCTGTGGCCTCTCTAAGTAAATTATCAAAAAAATCTCGACTTTTTCATTCAACATGGTGTTGCTTCATCAATTCATCCCTGAGGCCATGGCCAGCTTGATTTGCTATAACTCATCAGTCTTTGCTCCTATCATCTCAAAACTGTAAGTACTTATATAGATTAAGACTAGAATGCGGTCTAGGAGATTTGGTCCAAATCATTAAAATGCTATTACAATGTTATTACGACATCTACAGATCAACAAGTGGTGTTATTTGATTCAGTTCACTGACCTGAATAACTTTGTAATTACATGTTATGTCAGACATTTGCTTGTTCATTCAAAGACTACAGCTTATTATACAAAGGTCAAAAGGTCAATCTGACCAAAACTTGGTAAACATCTTTGAATATGGTCCCTGATCAATACTCATATCATACTGAGCCCTTTTGACAAATTCTGACGCACTTTCACTGAGCTCCTCTACACCAAAAGGGCCCCTTATGAGGGCATTGGGCCTCATTATGGCATATTTCAAGTCTCTTTTTTCTTTCTACATGGTGTATCGTTCTGTCAATTCATCATCGTGGCCATGGCATTGCTGGCTTGATTTGCTATAACTCATCAGTCTTTGGTCCTACCATCTCAAAACTTTAAACATTTGTTTACTTTGAGACTCTGCTGGGGTTTGCAACATTTAGTCCAGATTGGCCTTTAGGGGGTGCTTTAGCATGCAAAAAGACTAACTATCATAAAATGCTATTACAATGTTATTACAAAATGTACAGATAAATAAGTAGTGCCATTTTATTAAGGTCACTGGGCTGAATAACTTTGTAATTACATGTTATGTCAGAAACTGGACAGCTTGTCTGGTATTTTAGCTTGTTCATTCAAAGATTACAGTTTATTATACAAAGGTCGAAAGGTCAATCTGAACAAAACTCAGTAAACATCTTCATTTGTTCTCCCTGATTAATAATCACATCATACTGAGACGTTTTGACTAATTCTGAATCACTTTCAGTTGACTCATTTATGTGAGGAAGACGCTTATTGGTGCTTTAGGCCTCATTATGGCATCATAGGCTTAAACTTTGGGAACAAAACCACCTTGCAAACACAACTGTATCAGAAAATGTAACATTAGTCATGTATTTTTGACATCTATGTTGACAATGTTTAGATTGTTCTACAAACTTCAATAGACCAGTGCATATGAAATTAAGCATGTATCACTTTTAAAGGCCACAACTCAACAATTATGGCGAATGATGGCCTTTTGATAAACTCTGACTTCCTTGGATGTTTTGTTCTCTGTCTGTAAATAAGGCCCAAACTTTAGGCCTTTCTAGGCCTCACAGGTCAAAATGACAGAAGATGTCTGTGTGGCAATTTATGCTTGAACCCGCAGTTTTATGGAGTAAGATTACGGTCAAAAAAAACATACATTCACGTACAGATTAAATCACACATGTTGTGATGCTCTGTGTGGTTTGTAAGGACACAACTGCAAAATCTACAACTGTAACAAACTATGCATACGACTTTAATTATTATGGGTACAACTTCTTAGTTATGAATATGGATCTAAAACTGAGAAACGACTGTCAAAAATACATCATTGGTGTCACAGACAAACCGCTTTGAGTAGGAGACCAATCAATTCGATGTAGTGCGCATGCGCCCTCTCCAGCTCCCACTCTCAACTGTTGGTGGGCAGCATGATGGCTGAAGGAGTAAGTGGAAGCTCAACTACGTCTCAGGTACAGCTTTTGTTCTCTCTGTTCTGTACAGTTGTTTAACAATGATTTGTTTCAAATGGCTTAATAAGAGAGTTTAATAAATAATAAAGTATATTGCCGTTGTAATCTTTGAGGGCAGCAGCGTTATATGGAGCAGGCTAAACGCAGTGGTGTCGTTTGGTTTCAGGTTAACCTCTTAACTTACGGTTTTAGTATTGAGGGGCTCCCAAAATCTGCTTGTTGATCATTTTACTGCTTATCCCGTAATTGGTTTTTACTGTTTTTTTGATTAACGCTACGATAATGCTCCTTTTTATTGGTGATAATGCGAATATTGATTGTTTTAATGTTGTGCTGTGGTGATCGTTCACTTTTTACTTTAACTTAGCTGAAACACGGACGTCTGAAGCTGGTAGTGAGTAAACCCGTTAAAGAATATGTTGTTTGAATATTGTGTTTCTTCAATAACATCTTTACTAAAAAATGATTTTAACTTGAAGCCTATGCATGAATAAATCATTGGTGGTGGATCATGTTAGGCTGTCGGTGAGGCTAACGCTACACTGTAAAAAAAAATTTTTTTTTTACAGACATTGTAAAAAAGTACAGGTTTTTTCTGTATTTTTCATGATAAGAGAATACCTGTAAAATACAGGAAAATCACCTTTTTCAGTAAATCTGCTGTAAAAATACAGTCAAAGTCTGTTATTTTAAATTATAAGAATCCACCGTTTTTTTAACGTGGTTGTACCATTTTTTTAAGAATTTTGAGTGTGAATTTAATAGTTATCATTGTAAAAACACAGTTAAAAGGGTAAAAACACAGTTTTCAGTGTAAAAATACAGACCAATATAGTTGTTTTACATTTTTCCTGCTGTGTGTATTTATTCAAAAATACAGAACATTGTTTTTTTTTTAACGCATGTTTGCTGTAATTATAGGTAATAAGCACATTATAACACCTAATGAACATTAATTTACAGAACTGTCCTATATAATGACTTTCAATACAGGGTAATAATAATATAACAAGTCCACTGTCTATTGTAACTTAACAGTAATTTGTTGTTTTAAAACAGTAAATGTATGGTAAATTAATTTAAACTTCCATATTATCAACTGGCAAACAGCATCAGACCAAACTTGACTAAAATGATGAGGTTTAAATAATTCAAATAACTATCAAACCATTCAGTAATTCATAACATTTCTCTTTAAAATAGGCAGTAAATTGTAATATCAGCAATATATCAATATATCAAAGGTATATTGTTGTCTTTTATTTGGTAGAATTAAAGTTTTGAAACCACAAAAAATAAGTGAGCTAACAGTAGTAAGCTAATTTAAGTGATTTAGTGCAAGCTAACAGCAGGGTTAGCTGAATTGGCTGAGTGTCCGGATTTAACGTTATGAGAACGCAGCTGAGGACTTAACCCCAGAGTCGCCAGGGTCACTGTTTCGCCGCCGAATTGGGCTCGTTTGAAAATGGCAGTAGCGGCCAAATCGACTGACTACAGACAGGAGAAACTGAGCGGCCTTATGAGCGGATAAACGAATCGCCATAGGAGTGTTTGAATAGCTGTAAACCCGGAACACAGAGAGGTTCACGGGTTTCAAGCCGAATTGGGCTCGTTTGAAAATGTAGTCGTGAGTTAAGTTTTGAAAGTCGCGATGTTTTGGCGTTTTGGGCTCCTTTAAGAATGACCCGCGGCCGAGGAATCACCGTATGAGTGACTGAATAGCCGTAAACTTGTGGACACACAGGCAGGTACAGTGGAGAACAGGAGAGAGAGAGAAAGAGAGAGAGGGAAGTGCAGTAATCGTTAACTAGCTTGTCAATGCAAACAGAAACAAAGGAGAAACCTAAAAGTTCACTGACGTCTATCATCAGTATTTGGACAAGTTATAATATTCAGTGTTTAGTGAAATAGTCTCTGCAGTAAAGTACCTTAAATAAAGAACTGTGCAAAAGTCACGGGCAGCCTAAACATTGTTTAAAACAATTCATCTGCTGGTTAGAAGAAAACGGTTAGAGGAACACAGTACTGATTCCTGATTTCTCACTGCAGTTCAGAATGGATCTGCTGAATTCCAGCACTGCTGATTTAATTTAAAGAAGGATTGATCAGATAAGCTAGTGCTGAATCTCAGATGGCTACCTCCTGTCTATGTAGTGCACTATGTGAATTGTGGAGTTTTGATGTCCTGTAGTGAATGTAGTGAATGTCCTGTAGTGAATTGTGCGCAGGTAGTTAAATCAATACCTACATTTAGAGTCGGTTATTCATTCAGCCTAATGAGAAACTGTAGAACAGACTCAGTTTATATCACAATACCTACATTTAGAGTCAGATATTCATTCAACCTAATGAGAAACCATAGAATAGAATCACAATACCTACACAAAGAAAACTTTGGTCCCACTTTATATTGTGTCTCTAATAAATGTGTAGTTACATGTGAACAACATATTCATCAACAATGTAACTGCTAATGACTTAGTCACTGTTACAGATGGATTACAGAAGTACAGCTTATGTAATTACAAATTTGTATCAACTTCAGTTTTGCCTCATGTAATTACACAAGTGTATCTTAATAGTTGTAAAAGCCTATTCAGTAGCACTTTATTGTAAATGTTTCTAATAGCTTTGTAGTTACACATGAATAACATATGCAACAACACTGTACTGATGATTTAGTCAATATTACAGATGGATTACAGAAGTACAGTCTATGTAATTACACAAGTGTATCTTCTACACAGGAACTTTCCTGTAGTGTAGTGTTAAAGTTACACCATATAATAAGTGGACAGTTCATGTGTAGTTGTTATGTAGGTACTGTGTAATAATGCAATGGTAATATAGACACTGCTTTGGGGGAAATGCAACGCATTTAATTAATGTTATAAAAGTTATGTTTTAAAGATAAGGGACATGTGCTATACTGGTTACAGTGTCACAGCACTAGCAACATAAATGCTAGCTAAATGTTTGGAAAGCTGGCAGATACAGTGTAAGTAACGTCTTAATGTACATTATTACATACTTACTTTTACTGCTGGGAAAAAAAATATAAAAAAACAACTGGTCTTCCACTTGGATTACAAATGTAATTACATTTGTTATTACTCTTGTGTAATTACATGAGAGAGAACAAACTGTTGCAAGTATTAAGATACACTTGTGTAATTACATGAGGGTTAATTCTGTAATAGTGACTGAAATCATTAGTATTTACATTGTTGTTGCATATGTTGTTGACATGTAACTACACAGTTATTAGAAACACAATATAAAGTGGGGCCAAAACTTTTTATTGAGAATGTGATTAAAATTTTTGAATTTCTGCATTTATCTGTTTATTCAACTCATATTTCTTCAGCTGGATGAAGGCCATTATCAAATTTCTAGAAATCTGATAAAGAGACGTTAATTTGTGCTCAGTAATGGATTTTTTAGTTTCTCACAGTCTGCACATGTGTGTAAACAGAGCACAGGGGACTTTTGTTACTTCAGCAAGGCCTGGAAAGCAGCACTTCCTACAAGGCAGCTCAACAGTGGAGGATCTTTGAGCTCAGTAAGTTCAAAATCAACTCAGTCATTTATGTACCTCTCTACACTACAAATAAAGACCTTTCTTAAAATTCATATTTTTTGGTAAAGAAGTTATGTCATATTCAAAGAACAGTTGCTTAACTCGCTTGTATTTAGCTTGTTAGCTTGGCATTGAGTTCTGTTTTTAGCAAGCTAATATTGGCTAGCTTCAACAACAAATTGAATGTCAGTTTTAGTTTTGTTCTCACAATTTACACAAGGGAATAATTCTTTAGTTACTGCTTACCACAGAGTTGCTAAGAAAAAAGGGAGGCCTCTTAGGCTGATATCAAGCAGCAGCTGCCTCAAAGACTGATAAACTTCAAAATACATACCTTCTAGTAGCGAAATCTTATGCCTGAAAGCAATTGACAAATACTTATGAGTTCGATAAAAATTAACCGTAAGTCCTCAAGACCAATGGCAAAAAATATATCTGACAGAAAAGGCTGCAACAAAAATAGTGATAGCTCCCATGCTAATAAGACGGAAGGTCTCTCTGGCTGATAAGTGCCAGGTACCTCAAAGGCTGATTAATAAAACATTGATACCTTCTAGTTAAGAAACTATATACCTCTAAATCTGGTAGCTCTTGTGCAAAATCTCACAAGACTGATAATCAACATTCATGGGCCTCCCAGGCTGATGACAACAGACAAATATTCTAAGGCTAAAACACATGAGTGGAGGCCTCAAAGACTGATGGCAATAAACTGAAAGTGGCCAAACTTTATTATATCAGGCTTTATGACAAGGATTGTGATAGCTAAAGTGCTAAGAAGAGAGAAGCCTTTTCAGGCTGATAGTGACAGATGCCTCGAAGGCTGATAAACAACAAAATAGATACTTTCTGAGAGAAAACTTATATGCCTGCAAGGCAGATTAATGATAAAAAAAGAGTCTCTCAGTCTGATAACGTTTGACAAATATTTACAAGCTTGATTTGAATTAACTGAAAGCCTTCAAGGCTGATGGCAATAAACTGTAATCTGACAGCTGATAAAAACTAATTATAGGTCCAGTGCTAATAAGACGGGAGCTCTCTCATGCTAAGTGCCAGATGTCTCAAAGTCTGATAAATGACAAAATGGATACTTTCTAGTAGAGAACTAACATGCTTGCAAGGCTGGTTAATGATGCAAATGCTCTCGCAGGTTGATAACAATTGACAAATATTTAGGAGGCTGATAAGAATGAACTAAAAGCCTCCAAGGCTGATGACAAGAAACTGAAATCTGACAGGCTCGTAAGGTAAGATGCCTGAAAGGCTGATAAACAACAAAATGCATACCTTCTGATAGAGAACTTGTATGCCTACAAGGCTGGTTAATAATGCCAAGGATATCTCAGGCTGACAATATTTGTCAAATACTTAAGAGGCTGATAAGAATGAACTAAAAGCCTCTAAGGCTGATGGCAATAAACTGAAACTGAATTAAGCTATCAAAAAACTGATGATGGCTCTAGTGCCAATAAGAAGGGAGGTCTCTCCAGCTGTTAAGTGCCAAGCGCCTCAGAGGCTGATTAACAACAAAAGAGATCCTGTAGATAAAATATGATTTACTTCAGAATGTGGTAGTAATTCTATGGTCAGGAGTACAAGAGAGCATAATTGGCCTTGATCCCTATGGGTGAGTAGGATGGCCTCTTCCCCAACACTCGCGTGGGCATCTGTTAGATGATACAAAATAACAAAATAAGTCGTACATCACTTAATGCGACATTGTTGGGCAGCATCAAGTTGTTCAATGATGTTGCATTAGCAGGAGTTTTGTGTCCAGCTTCACATGACTCAGAGAAAGCATGTGCTAACGTTCATCATTCAAGTGCTGGTAGTATTGTGTGATTGGATGAGAGCTAGTTAGCGTGTGGAATTGGACATGACTAAACTGGGGAGAAAAAAAGTCTGGTAGTAATAAACAGGCATATCCCAGAGTGGTAACTTGTACAAAACCCTGCAAGTCTGATTAGTAATACAGAGAAGTCTCTCAGGCTGACAGCAATTGACACATATTGCAAGGGTAATATAAATTATATTTATATTCTATTTCTAATAGGAAAATAGTAATCTAATACTATTTATATTAGCCTTGCAACGTTTATCCATTGTTGTCAGCCTGGGAGACACTGTAACTGTTCTTAAAATTACATGAAGCACTTTCTTTGCTATTAAATAAATAACTACATACATATATTATTTAATGTAATGTAGGGTTGTTTTTAACTTACCAAGCTCAATGCTCTCCCACTACAGTACAAGCATCCTTCAAAAAGCCTGCATTGTATGCTACTTAGCTGTTGTGTGTGATTGGCTCAGAGTTAAATGGGGCAGAGCAGTGTTGCACTGCCTTGCAGGGAGTACAGGCCTTCCAGTCCTCACTGAGGGAACAAAAGTCCCTTGTGCGAAAACAGAGGGCTGTCCCAGAAACACCAAGCAGCGTTTAACACAGCACCCATGAGATGGCAGCAAAACTGTGCATATAAACGCACAGAACTAATTACTTACCTATACTTTTTAGTGTAACCATAATGTATTACATCTTAGTGTACATGATACTGTATGTATGCAGATCCTGAACAACCATTACATTTTTCCTTTACATAAACTAATTGACTCCTTGTTTATGTGCAGAGTTAACGTTGTTTTGAACAATATTTCTGTTACCTGTCAACTATCTTGTCCACCTGCTGAATAATATCAGTGCATCACTTAATGCGACATTGTTGCAGTGTCTTGCTTTTTCCAGGTATTGAATGGCTATAGTTGGTTTGTTTTTCTCCACAGAGCATATCAGCCTGGGGAACAGTTTTGAAACTAGGTTGTCACTGGTGCCTGCACACTGTGGAGGAAGAAGTTATGGAAGATAAGTAAATTACACTTTAGTCATTTTCTCAAAAGTCACCAATGTATCCAAATGTAATGAAAAAAGGGTACAATTGCCTGGCAAATAGCTTCAGTGCAGGAGTAGTATCTAAAGGAGATCTAGCAGTAGAAAAAAACATCATATAATAATACTGGGTAGGGTCTCCCATTGCTCTTAAAACAGCCTCAATTGTTCATGGCACAGATTCAACAAGATGGTAGAAATATTTCTTTGAGATTTTGGGTGATGTTGACATGATTGCGTCACGCAATTCCTGCACATTTTTCAGGTGCACTTTCATGCTGAGCATCTTTTGTTCTAGCACATCCCAAAGGTGTTCTATTGGATTCAGATCTGGTGACTGGTAAGGCCCCTGAAGAACACTGACAGGTCCCACTTTATACTAAGCATCTGTAATAACTGTGTACTTACATGTGAACAACAAATGCAACATTGTAACTACTAATGATTTAGTTACTGTTACGGATGGATTACAGATGTACAGCTTATGTAGTTACAAATGTGTATAAGCTTCAGTTTTGCCTCATGTAATTACACAAGCATACCTTAATAGTTGTAACAGCCTATTCTCTCTCATGTAATTACACAAGTGTAATGACATAAATGTAATTCCATTTGTTATCAGATAAGTGTTTTCCAGCAGTAAAAGGAAGTTTGTAATAACTTACATTAAGACGTTACTGACACTGTATCAGCCAGCTTTCCTAACATTTAGTTAGCATTTATGTTGCTGGTGCTGTGACACAGTAACCAGTTGCAGCTTTAAACCGTTCTGTAATGTGACAGTCCAGCAGACATCCCCTTATCTTAAAATGCAATGTTTATGACATTAATTAAATGTTACTTTTCCCCCAAAGCAAAGTCTATATTACCACCCCATTATTACACAGTACCTACATAATGACTACACAGGAACTGCCCACTTACTTTAAAGTGTACATAAGTGTAACACTACAGGAAAGTTCCTGTGTAGTTGGTATGTAAGTACAGTGTAAATACAGAATGGTATTAATCAATGTGATGTGATTAGGTTACCTTGTTACAACACAGTTATTCCACACTAATTGTGTAAAATATAAATGTAATGTTATGTAAAACTTCTTTTAACTGCTGGAAAAGACTTCTGATCTGTAGCATATCAGAAATATACACTTGTGTAATTACATGAGGCAAAACTGGATAAAACTTGTGAAAAAAAAAGATGTGAGGACTTACCGTCAGGCGGGGTGGTGTGTGTGTGTGTGTGTGTGTGTTGTGTGTGTGTGTGTGTTTGTGTG
Source organism: Colossoma macropomum (assembly GCF_904425465.1). Classification (NCBI taxonomy): domain Eukaryota; kingdom Metazoa; phylum Chordata; class Actinopteri; order Characiformes; family Serrasalmidae; genus Colossoma; species Colossoma macropomum. Next base: position 41,777,993 of record NW_023494795.1, on the reverse strand, counting down.
TGTGTGTGCACTGTAAAAAAATGTTTGTAGAAAGTACGGTAAAAAACTGTGAAATAGCAACAGTAAAAGACTATAAAATTCAAAATAGTATTTCACTGTAATAGATACATTGAATTACCATAAATCAAGAAACAGTAAATAACTTTAATTTTTATTGCTGTATTGTGTAGAAAATACACAATTTAACTGAGAAAATACAATTTTTTGGTAAAATTAATAGCAAAGTACCATACTGTCATAAGCAAGTAATTACCTTAAAATTAATGCTGTAATTTTGTTTAAATTACAGAATTTGTTGTTACATTTACAGTATAAAACCTTTCACTATTCAGCAAAATCATACCGTCATTTCTACAGAAACAATGTGTTAAAGGTATGGTATATGTTTGTTAAATAATGTTATTTCAAGGAAAAACATGTTTAAATACACCATAATGTAAATTAAAATTATGAAAACTAAAACAACTAGAAAGATGCATTTCTAGAAGAAAGTCACTTCATAACTGCGCAGCAATGCTAGCAGTCATTTGTGGTTGCCAGTGTTGATTAGGTGGGTGTAAGGGTGTTTTAGATGGTTGCTAGGGTTTTTGAAAGTGGTTGCTAGGTGGTTGGTAAGGTGGTCTTAGGTAACTAAAAAAATCTAAGTTGCTAAATGTTAGGCAAATTTTTAAAATACAGCTGGTCCAGCTTCTCATGATGATTTAATTCACTCATCAACCTTTACTGTATTAATGCCGTCTCAGTGCAGGCCGATGCCTGAACTATTTAAATTCGATAAAACGCATGCGCGCTCAAGCACTTGGGTGGGGCAGCTTTAGTCGGGTGAACTCAGTAGCGTAACTGATTCTCTATTAAACGGCGCTACATAACGGAGAAATAAAACAGAGTCGGCTCGAGCTCGAGGCGGGTACAGATACGGACTCTGTAATTAATGTGTCGGCAAAAAATACAGGATTTTCTGCCTGTAATCAGGAGAGAGATTACACCCGCACTGAGGAGAGCAGATTCCACCTGTATTCGGGAGAGCAGATTACACCCGCACTGAGGAGAGCAGATTCCACCTGTATTCAGGAGAGCAGATTACACCCGCACTGAGGTCCGAGCCGTCACCAACGTTTCACCGCGGGGGTGAGAACTGCGCGCCTAGAGCCGCTTCTGGAAACTTCGGAAGCATTCAAAACGCGTTTGGTGAATAAATTATTGGTTTATTTGACGAAGCACTAGTTTTTCAGTCGGATATTTATTCAAACCTAATCCTAGAATTTGTGAATGCTGAACTTTCCATATGTCAAAACGAAAATAAACACCACTTCTAACAGTTAAGTTAGCTAACCTAGCTAACGTTAGCTAGCCATCATCTAAAATTTTGGTAGGCTAGCGAGTCTCCTCTTTTAGATGACTGCTTGCTCTCTCAAAATTTTAGAAAGGCGCGTTTTTAAATTACAATTTTAAAGTGGGACAGTGTCGAATTTCGGTTGTAATAAACTGGTGTGTACACTTGTTAGAGTTGCTAGCTAGCTAGCTAAGTAGCTTAGCATAGCTCCGTACGCGCGAGTGACTGGTGTTGGAGTGACAGAAAAGCAGAAACTTGCTTGCTAACTACGCTCTGTGAAGTGTGGGGCTGTTAGCTTTATGGCCAGCAGGCTAAAGGGCTCACACCACAGAGCATATTTGATGCTTCTGTCACACGAGTTTGGAGAAAAAAACAGCAATCGGAGGGAGAGACGTCGAGTGACCGGTACAGTTAAAATAGTCACGTTAGGTTAATAAGGTCAGCTGCGATTTGGTAACTAGCTCTCAAGTGATTTTACATGCTAGTTAACTAACCTATCCTATATCAGGCTATAGTTTGTAAAATCTGGGGCATATATCTTCTTCCACTGTATACAAACAATGTCTTTTTTATACAAAAAAAATCCTATTTCAGGGTCTCTTTTTCTTCTACTTCTAGGCCCCCCTACCCACTCCTCACATTTGCAGCTTCAGGAGCCCTTTCACCAGGAATAAACAAAGTACAAAATTCCGGACTTGAGTAAAAGTAGAAATTTACTTTATTAAATATAAAAGTATAAAAATAAAAGTATTCTATTTGTCTTTACTTACAAATGTTCTTGCTTTTAAACGAACTTTAATCAGAAATTGTAATGCGTCAAAACAATACTATTGGTTATTTTTTATTTTATTTATTTACAAAAGTCATACTTCAAGATTGTGGCAAAATAAGAATTTTGTCTCATATACATTTTCTATGGTAGCTAACAGTGCTTATACATCTGATACTTATGTACTCAACTGCAAATGTTGACCGAATACCTTTACAAAAGTGGTATTCAACCCAGAGCATTTCTGCTTTTACTCAAGTTACTAACACCTTTGTTACTTTTGTCCACCCTGCTCTTTGCTGACCACCTACTCCAGAAGAAGCCAGAAAAAATATCTCAAGGTATGAAAGTAACCTGTTTACTAGATTTGAGAGGCTCGCGTGCTTATACAAATGCAGTTAGTCAACATAAATGTGCTTGTATATGTTTCAGTTGTTGAAGCTAGTTTTTAAACCTTTACCAAATGTTTATCTTTTTACAGCCGTCCTTCCATCCACTGCTGCTTCTGGTTCTCGACTGATCAGGAATTGTCCCAGGTAGTTTCATTTATAGTATCTTTATGGTGTTGCTTTTTGTAATATTAGTACATATTATGCTAAATATTTTATTACGTCTTTTAGCACAAGGCATTACCAGTATTTATTTTAGTATGTATTTTAAGATATTCGGCTTACCTGCTTTGTTTTTTTTTTCTTATTTTGCAAACCTGTTGTATGAAAGCAATAGGACTTTGAAGGTTGTGTGCTGTTGTGAAAGACATAGTACACTCTTACTCACAATAACCTGCTCTTTCTTGTATTGTTTTGCATATTCCTTTGCTTTTTCTTGTCACTTTGTAGATTTATTTTGATACTGTTTACTATTCATTCAGGATTCTTTATCATTCTGTTTTGTATGGTGAGTGTTTGTTACTAATTTTGCTCACTTATTTCTTCATTTTAGATGCAGTCATGAGGAATCCATATTCACAAACTGCAAGTGACCAGAGACCATCACACCTGTCAAGAGCTGAGTATATTTAACAGGTAGGATTCAGATGTTCATTTACTTGCTGTCTCTCCCTCACCTATACATACTGTACATATATGCTTACTGGCCATTTTTGCAGTGCTCCTAACTTACAGACTATAGTCCATCTGTCTCTCTGTACACATTGTTGGCCCCCGTTTTTCCCTTTTTTTACCGCAGGGCCACCACAGAGCAGGTATTATTAATGGATCATTCTCAGCACTGCAGTAACACTGACGTGGTGGTGGTGTGTTAGTGTGTGTTGCGCTGGTCTGAGTGGATCAGACACAGCAGTGCTGCTGGAGTTTTTAAACACTGTGTCCACTCACTGTCCACTCTATTAGACACTCCTACCTTGTCGGTCCACCTTGTAGACGTAAAGTCAGAGACGATAGCTCATCTGCTGCTGCACAGTTTGTGTTGGTCATCCTCTAGTCCTTCATCAGTGGACTATTCTCAGTCTAGCGGTGACACTGAGGTGATTAAAATATTGCTCTATATGATACACTAGTACCAGTACCACACACGTCACTGCAGTGCTGAGAATTAACCAATACTACCTGCTTTATGGTGGTCTTGGTGGGTCCTGAACATTGATAAATGATGTGAAAGGGAGCTAACAAAGTATGCAGTGAAAAAGATCAGCTACAATTTGCAATTGCAGAACTACAAAGTGCATGTATATATTTAATGGACCTGAGTCAATAGAAAAAGTAAGTAAATACAGGGCAGCGTTACCTAATAAAGTGGCCAGGAATGTATACATAGTGATGTAATTTAATTGGTATTTTTTTGGAAAAACACTGTACATTGTAACTGTTTATTTACATAAGTACCTGCAATTCCACTCAATTTGTCTGAATTGTGTGCAAGATTTACATACTTTGTTTAGGCAGTTAATGCAATTGTTTCTAAAGGATTTGTGGTGTAATCAATTCATTTATGCTTACCTGTGGGTGACACAGGTGAGCTTTAAGAATTGTTAACTTTTCAAGACATGATACAGTATGTAGTGGGTTAATATATGATAATACATATATTACTTTCTTAGAACAGTGGCAGATTATTGATTGATCAGCTGTGTTCACCTGTGTTGTACTTGTTCTCTGCTTTGCTTGAGACTAGCTGTACTTAGTACAATAAATATTCTTATGTTAGCTCAACTAAATATTTTAGTGCTGACAGATATCAATCAGTAAAACTAGTAATTTGTGGGCGAACACACACACACATCACCAGTCACCAGTCTCTATATATGTATACTAAGATGTAACATTTGGCTGCTGTGGTGTTTCTAGGTTGTTGCTAAGGTGAACTAGATGGTTACCAGATAGTGCCAGGTGGTCATTCGAGTGGATTAGTTGGTTACTATGGTGTCTGATTGACTGGAGGCATCTGCACATTTAAGCTACAAGTACAAATATTTCATATTTTAGTAAAAACATGTAACCTTTTAATTTTGTATCTAAATCATGTAACCATTTTTCATTTTATACATCAATGTTCCTCACATTTAGTTTGAAACTAATTTACCTATATCTTGGACTAACGGTTTGTCAGTAGATTAGATACTAACAACCAAAAAAATTATAAAAGAAATAAAACATTTATAACAAAAAAATTAAAAACACATGAAAACCTTTAAACAAAAAAATAATAAAAACCATAAAAACCTTTTGAAGTTGTCTTCATGTCATCAGTTTGTTTTTGAATTGCCCCAGAAGAAAAATATAAAACCCTAAAATTTTTCAAACCTCGACCATTTGAGCCATCATCATGTCATCGCTGGAAGAATTGTATCATAAACCGGACGCGGAAGGCAGTCTGGGGGGTAGGCAGCCCTGTATGAAAAGCTTAAAAATACTGGTGAAATCGAAAAGTTTTTACAAAGTTCAGACACTTACACCCTACACAAACCCAGAAGAATAAACTTTAAAAGGAGTTTCATACTGGTGTCGGAAAAGGACACCAGATAGACTTGGTGGATTTAAGCAATCTATCGGAACACAACGATGGGAAAAAATTACTTTAACCTGCATAGATGTGTTTTCAAAATATGCATTGGTAGAGGCGTTGGAAAATAAGAAAGGTAGAAAACCCGTAACTCTTCAAAGTGACCGGGGGCGAGAATTTTGTAATCATTTATTTAAAAAACTTTTAAACAAATAATAAAGAAAGGTTATGAGGTTTTTTTTAAGGTATACAGTCTTTTACAGATGAATATTTTTTGTGGATAAAATTATTAAACGAGACCAGCCGATGTATAAACTAAGAGATCTCGATAATGAAATAATAGAAGGTTCTTTTTATGAAGAAGAAATGCAGAAAATTATTGTACTTGAAAATAAAGTCTATTGTGTAGAAAAAATACTGGCCAGGAAAAAAACTAAATCCGAGGTACTTGTTAAGGTGAGATGGAAAGGTTGGGATAAAAAATTTGACTCCTGGGTAAATGAAAATTCTATCCTGGATGCTCGATTTGTAATGTTTTATTTGTTTCTTTATTCGGATATTTCTTCGCATCAGATTGTAGCCGATACCTTAGCACCTCTTTTGCGAACTGTTGAACTCTATGTCAAAAAATACATATTTCTGCGTGTGCGGCCTCGGCAAAGCGGGTCTGATAAAACGTTGGTGTTTTGCGGGATCCTCTTTCTCGGCTAAAGGAGACTTGCAAATGTTACACACGGCCTGCGGACATCTGTGACGTTTGTTTGTTAGCACATACAATCGATTACAGCTGACACCATTTAACCTTGTCGCAATAACCCATTTGCTTGTGGTGCCAAAAGCACTCCTCTGATCTACAGAATCTAAGGCAGTCAGGACATCTCAAAACTCTTTGACACATGTCACGCATAAAAATACAGCGGCGTGTGTATTTACTGTGCGAATATGACTTGTGACAGGCTTTGCACACATTTTTAACACCAAGAAAACCTCTTAAGGTTCAAAATACCATAATAATGATTGTTTAGCAAAAGAAGGTAATAGGTCTTCTCGTGCGGCTGTTCATGCGTTTGGAACATCTGAAATGAACCACCATTGTTTACTCTGTAAAGAATCACAATTTTGACGTTTAAAAACTGTTCGAATAAAGTCACGTCGTTAAATGAAACTAAATGTTCCGGTGAAACATTCACCTGATTTAGAAGTGTTAGAGCTTCCTTTTGACATTCGCTTTGGCTCAAACCAGGTTTCATCACACCCATCAAACTACACACAAAGCAGGAATATTTTGTAAGCGTTTAAAATACATAACTAGATGCCAACTCTTTTTTGTAAGAATATCTGATGACAAAATACTGTATCATTCTGGAATAACCTATCCCGCCTCAAAAGTTTCTCACTATCTGAACGCTCAGTATGAGGGCGTGCTGTTTGAACAGTCTTCTGTGTGAATTTCAGGGCCTGCCGCCTGACACCTCGATTCACACCTGGTCGAAGCGTTGATAACATCCCCAATTGCTCCATCGTTAATGTGTGAGGAAGACTCCGACATGTGTCCTTCGCTCTGCAGGGGTAACCTCCCCAAAGTCGATGCATTGATATCATCCATAAAAACATCCTGATTCGCTCCATCATTAGCGTGTGAGGTAAAATCCAATAAATCCCATTCGTTCTGCGACGCTAATCCATTGTCAGCTTCGGTCAATATTCCTGTATCGTTTGCTGAGCGACACTCATTCTGTTGAATGAAGTCGCTGCGAAAAGTTCTGTCCACTAAAGTTTCAAGTCCATCAAGTCGATGGGATCCTCAGTGTTTAGAAAGTTTGCACCTCCGTTTGTCGCAACATGGTCATAGGCATCGCTCTGTATCCTGTTATCAAAAAAAGATACAGCGTTGTCGTTAAATAACACAGACCTCATGGATGACGTAAAATTAACAGGAATCCTTGATGTATCAACTCGCTCCTCGTAATCGGAGACCGGGCTGTAATCTGCGATCGACGGTCCATCATCTGTGTCCACACCAACTTTTGGTGAGTTGCAATCACGGACGCTGGGTCGTGACCGACTAACCCCCGGGGTCTCTTCCTCACCGTCGTCCGAAATGACAACGTTGTCTCAGGTTGTCGCAGGTGACTCGACTGCGGCGGTGATACAGGTGATATAGTTGGTGACGTTGCACACGATCACGCTGGGTCTTTCTTGAACGACCGCTGTGTTTGGCGTGTCCTTTTCTGGCGGGGTGCGAATAACTTCCTCCTTCCTCTTTTTTCACAAGTTTTATCCTTATACTTCATGATCAGCCATTTTTTTTTTCACGGTTTAAATTTGTATACAAAGTTCAAATCGTCCCCACCAGCACTCACCCTGGGATAATTTTGACATTTTTTCACAGGAAAATTCTTTACATCCTACAATACTTGTTTACATTTTTATGCACATTACCTCATGGGAAAATTCTTTACATATTTCACACATGACGTCACGCATAACTCATCAATCATTTTGACAATTAACGGGGTTTATAACTACTGACGTCCAATCAACCTTGCTGCATTTGGTTGAATCTGAGCAGAAAGTATATCCCTGTACACTTCAGAATTCATCCGGCCTGTTTTGTCTTCTGTCACATCATCAATAAACACTAGTGATCCAGTGCCATTGGAAGCCATGCATTCCCATGCCATCACACTGCCTCCACCATGTTTTACAGAGGATGTGGTGTGCTTTGGATCATGAGCCTTTCCAAGCCTTCTCCGTACTTTCTTCTTCCCACCATTCTGGTACAGGTTGATCTCCAAAAAATGCTGTTCCAGAACTGAGCTGGCTTCTTTAGATGTTTTTTTGGCAAAGTCTAATCTGGCCATTCTATTTTTGAGGCTGATTAATGGTTTGCACCTTGTGGTGAACCCTCTGTATTTGCTCTCATGAAGTCTTCTCTTTATGGTAGACTTAGATACTGATACATCTACTTCCTGAAGAGTGTTCTTCACTTGGGAGGATGTTGTAAAGGGGTTTTGCTTCACCATGGAAAGGATTCTGTGATCACCCACCACCGTTGTCTTCCATGGACATCCAGGCCTTTTTGAGTTCCCGAGCTCACCAGTGCACTCTTTTTCCCAAACTGTTGATTTGGCCACTCCCAACATTTCTGCTAGCTCTCTGATGGATTTCCTCTTTTTTCAGCCTAATGATTGTCTGTTTCACTTCCATTGAGAGCACCTTTGACTGCATGTTGTGGATTCACAGCAACAGCTTCCAAATGCAAATGCCACACCTGGAATCAACCCATATCCAAACCCAGTGTTTCTTTCCTGAGGTCGAGCAGGGCCCCAGGCGCTGCAAGGAGATCTAAGCCACGTATGCAGGCATGATATGTGTTTGCAAACCAGAAATTGTGCACTCAGCTCAGATCCCTCAGGACAACCGGGAGCCACTCCCAGGTGGACATGGCCACCAGGCACCTCATTTACCTGTGGATTTTGATTGTCTTTTGCCTAGGACAACGATAAAAAAACACTGCAGTGTTAAAAGACGCCGGTGCGCTAATCATCACCATGCATTGTATATGTCAACAGTGACAGACAATCTGACTCTGCTATCTAGAATATGCTGCAAAGTCCTACTTTTGTGTACTTGCCATATTGAGTACATCTGAATGCTTCCCTTCAGCAGCGAATAACAGAAACAAGGAGAAGAGCTAGTGGAATACTTTTTGTTCGGGGGGGGGGGTTGTAGGTCACATTGGCATGGATGAATTAAACTCAAATAAGTAAACAAGTTATATTTTAATACTTTGATATTGTCCAGACGCAGTTGCAAGAACCCTCACTTCTCTGTTTCTCCCTTTGTTTGTCTTCCACAAACACTCCCCAAAACAAGTCTCAGCTAACCAATACAGTCACTGTCTAACAGGGCACAGTAACCCAACATCATCCTCTCTAACAAATATGAATACAAACCAAAGTAAATTTCAACCTATAATGTCCAAAATAACAGAGACAAACACTTGTTTTGATTCCTGTTTTGAGATGTACTGACTGTGTTAGTCTAAGCATACATTCTTAGGCCATTATTTGGTTCTAAACGTTTGATTGTTAGTCATTTGGATTATTGACTACATTTAGATATGAGGCTTTAAGCATTTTTGCAGGGAACATGCAAACCTAAGAAAATAGTTTTGCATTTTGATTTGAGTAAAACCAAATCTAAATAAAACCTTTTTTGACTTTTATGATTTTCACTAATGGTTGAAATTGCAGGACTGATCACTGATGGTTTAGATAAGAGCTCCTTCACATTGTTGTACTTTGTTAGACATTCTTTTGCATTCATAATTGATCAACCTGACTGTTAACATTTTAGTCACAATCTTCTGTTTACTGTTTTTGTTTGCTTGTTTGTTCACTCTTCTATTACCGTTTGCTTTGAGAGGCCCTGACTGAAGATCCACATGTTCTGGCAGTTAAACTGTTTTTGAAAAATAATGAAGTGTTTAGATTAATTGCAGCATCAAAAAACAATTGGCAGATTATTGCCAGACCAATAGCTAAGCTACCCTTATCAGCAGCTCAAAAACATTTTTTTTGTATCCTGATTATATAATGTTGCTGCAAGAATAAAAACTTCAAAGACAACCAGTGACCCCAGGCTGATTATTTAACAAGACATTAGACATTTAATTTGTCTAATTTTTACTCAGTTCAAAAGTAAAGCCCAAAATAACCTTAGCAATCAAAGGTCAAGAAGTAACTTTTTTGTGCGATACCAGGGCATCATGTACAGTCATTCACCCTGACGATGTTCCGCATGTTCAAACTTCTGATGATTTGATCTATGTCAAATCTGCCAATGGTAAAGTAAACGAAGCGCAACTATCTACGCCTGTTTGTTTATTTGATCCCTGAACTGGCGCATGTAGTCACGATACTCAAATTGTGCTCACACCTGATGTTCCAGTGAACCTTTTGGGGAGAGATAAGTTAGCTGATCCGCAGGTCGCTGTTGTCCCTGTCCGTGATGGACTACCTCGTGTTGGTATTAGAGGATGACTCCTCTCCCCATTACCGGTACTCTTTAGATCATTGTCAACATGGGCCTGAGTTCGGTCACCTGAGCCCTTGATGACAAAGCCCGTGAAGTGGGCTACACGGGGGCAGAATACATGAATACATGAACCCAAAATTACGATGTTTTTTCAAACACACCAGCGGCCAAGACCCTAAATACGAAGAAAGACTTTGTTTTAAAAAACACAATGTACTACTATTACATTAACCGCATTGTACTGGTCTGGCTGAGGGATGTGTGCAAATTACAACCCGAAATGCAGTCGCGGGCGCACAGTGCCTCATGTTTCTGTCTCAAAAGAAAACAAGCACAGCTGGGGTGACGTGGGTGCCTTCGTCACTAGCTGTGAAACTGCTTGCGACTGGTGAGAATACATGTCTGGGGTCCAACATTCTGATAAAAAAAATGCATTCCGCATGCAGTTAAACTGGGTCACGCGCAGGACCCCTAATGTAAAATTTACACCCCCATGTTCAAGCCAAATTTTGCTGTATGTCGATGATATACTACTCGACAGTCCTGATGAGGACTCATGTTGGACTGACACAGTCGCCCTTCTCCACTTTCTGGCAGAGAACAGCCACAAAGTCAGTAAAGACAAATTACAACTCTGCAAAAACAGGTGAAATATCTAGGCCTGACACATGAGGGCAGACACATAGATGAGGCACGTAAAAGCGCTATCCTTCAGGCACCAAAACCTAACACAAAACGACAAATGATGTCTTTTCTCTGTATGGTGAATAACTGCCGAAGTTGGATAGCCAATTATGCTGAAATCACAGCCCCATTGACAGAGCTCATCTACTCTGCCCCATGGCAGCTCATGATAGCCTCCTCTGGACTCCTGAGGCCGAGGACGCTTCGTTCGCATTAAACAACTTCTGGTTAGCTCATCTGTGTTAGGACTTTTTGTGTTAGGATTACTCTAAAACCTTTTTTTTCAGACTGTTGATTGTAGGAATGGCTTCATGACATCTGTTCTCACTCAAATGCATGGAGAAAAATTTCACTCTGTGGCATTTTATTCTTCAAAATTAGGCTCTGTAGCTAGGGTGTTGCCGCCCTGTGTGCAGGCCGTTGTTGCAGACTCATTAGCTGTACAAGCTTCCGCTTCGGTGGTCCTATTTCACAATCTGTTTTTGTCTCTGTCATTTTGTTGCAGAACAAAATTTCTTATCTCTCTCTCTCAAGACATTTGTCATGCATGACCAGTCTACTCTCACAGCCACACCAAATACCTCTGAGGCCTTCCCTGAGAGTTGTTCGGATGTCATAGCAGAAAATATATTGCCTTGTGCTGATCTCAGAGACCAACCGTTTGATAACCCTGATATTACTATGTTTGGTCGCTTGGTGCGACTCAGATCCTCTTTTTAGCTCTGACACACACACACACACACACACACACACACACACACTTAGATGAGGAAGTTCTCGCAGATATGCAACGTGTTTCTCCTGACACTGAAAAACAGCAGTGGCTGAAAAACGGAGCAAAGGACAATGTCTCCAACATCCACCGCTGACCCAAGGTTAAGTCTATCCTTCCTAAGAACTTATTTTGAGCCATGGCCCCTGCCATGTCTCAACAGGAGGGATGGTGCATACCGTAAATCAAGTATTCACAGCTTATGGGTTCACAAATTACTTGAAAAAATCTTGTCTAGCGTGTGAAATATGTGCAAAACATAACCCACAAGGGAATTTCAGACCTAAAAGAAGCAAGTTTCCAAAACCGCAATGGCCCTTTCAACACATATGTATGGATTTCATTGAGTAAAATAAATGCGAAGGAAAGAAATATTGCCTAGTAATTATAGACACACTCACCAAATGGGTTAAAATATTTCCCTGTGCTAATCCAGATGCATTAACTGTGGCAGAAAGTAAAAGAAATAATTCCCAGGTTTGGGATACCTCAGAGAATGTATAGTGATAATGGCACACATTTTGTAAATAGCATTATCACGCATGTGGGTAAAACATTATACATAGAGCTAAAGAATCACTGTGCCTAACACCCCCAATCAGCGGGATTGGTAGAAAGACACAATGGTATTATAAAGGCTAAACTGCGAAAGACAATGGCAGAAACAGGAAAGAATTGGGTCTATTGTCTCCCACTAGTAACACTAAACATGCACATAATGCCAGGAGAAAATGGGCTAACTCCTTTTGAAATGATGTACGGGAGACCATACACCATTCCTCAATTTAAATCTGTTTTAAAAGGAAGCGAAGAAGCAGAAGAGAATTTAGCTGATTATATGAGAAACATGTTGAATAACCAAATGTTTTCTCTATTGATAATCCTTCCACACAGGCTGAAGGAGAACTGAGACCAGCCACAGAAGTCGAACCCGGAGACTGGGTCTTCATAAGGGTCATAAAAAAGAAGTCCTAGGCAGACCCACAGTGGGAGGCACCATTCCAATCATTCCATGATTGGGGGTTCCCCAAGGGTACCTCAGACATCTTTAACGATGGAATTCCAGGAAGGTATCATGGGCACAGTCAGGTTTGACCTGTGCCAAGTAATTCTATGCGCTGATCAAAGAACTGGTTACATTTGGGCAGAAAAATATGTCTGTGAAACACCCAGGGGGAAGAACACCAAACTTATCCGTGATGGTTGGTGTCCCAGTTGGAATGATGTTATTTGCAATTCTGGGGTTTCTAGGTGGGGCTATAGTCCTGTCAGAGCCTTACAAGGCCCTGACCCCTTAACCCAACGTATGACTATCTATCAAGGCCAAACACCCACAAGCTGTCCCACGGATGATTGTAACCCGATGTATCTCACTCTCACAAATCCAAAACCCTCAGATGCTGGTTTTTACGTGCTGGGCATTTACGTCCCTTGGGCCATTTTCTGATAAAGACTACTCCAAAGTGTAGTGCGCATGCGTGGGTCGTGCATGAAGTCTGTTATAGTGGCTCCCGTTCGTGTATTTCGTTTTTCTTCTTAACTTTTATTTATTTTTCTAATATTTTATTTATTTGACAAGGCAACTAAGTGAAACTGTGCCCTCTCGAAACATGCTAGTAGAGAGAATCTTGGTCTGTTTTTTCGCAGTGAAAGTGCTTCTTTCACTCTCCTGGTCCACCGCTGCGCAGCAACATGGCCGCTTTGTTTACACCCGGGATCAGCTGATCGCGCTGAAGCCGGCCAGCATGGTGACCAGGACAACTAACATACCCGAAGAGCTTTGGAGACGGACGCACAGGGGATGCAGAGGAGGAACAAAACAGTGCACGGGGAAATCGAGGGTGAGGCAACGGAGGCTTATGGAGAAGAGGGGATATAAACCGCATCTCCCCTCTCTCATCATGGGCAACGTGAGATCGCTGGCTAATAAAATGGACAAGCTAACAGCATTAGCCGGGAGTCAGAGGGAGTACTGGGAGTGTAGTTTAATGTGCTTTTCGGAGACATGGCTACACCAGGACATTCCGGATGACAACGTTTCCATTGATAGCTTTCAGACTATTTGGGCCGACCCATGTTATTATCGTGACTGTTTACATCCCCCTCTGCCAACCCAACGTCGGCGTGTGACGTCATTCATTCAACCATAGCGCGTCTCCAAACTCAACACCCGAGTGCCTTTATCGCCATATCGGGTGACTTTAACAATGTCACTATGGCCTAGGTACTACCAAACTTCACTGAGTATGTGGACTGTCCCACCAGAGAGGAAAGAACACTGGACCTGCTGTATGCTAATGTTAAGGAAGCATACAGCTGCTCCCCCTTCCCCCCTCTGGGTAGGTCAGACCACAACTTGGTGAACCTCAGTCCCTGGTATATGCCGCTGGTGAAGAGTCAGCCTGTCACCACACGGACAGTGAGTAGGTGGTCTGAGGAGACTTACGAGGCACTGCAGGACTGTTTTGAGGCTACTGATTGGCTGGCACTGGCTGTGAGCCGCACAGAGAGGACATCGACGGGCTCACAGAGTGCATCACGGACTACATTAACTTCTGTGTGGACTCCACTGTCCCAACCAGGACTGTTAAATGTTACCCAAACAGCAAGCTGTGGGTAACAAAGGACATTAAAGCTCTCCTTAACAACAAAAAGAGGGCCTTCAGAGCTGGAGACAGGGAGGAGGTGACAATGATCCAGAGAAACTGAAGACAACTATCAGGGAGGCTAAGAACAAATGTAGGAGGAAGCTGGAGTGGAAACTCCAGCAGAACAACTTGAAGGAGGTTTGGAGTGGAATGAGGACCATCACCAGCTTCAGGTCCAGCAACAACAGAGGAGTAGAGGGCAGCGTGGGTGGGGCCAACAAGCTAAATTTGTTCTTTAACAGATTTGACACTGCAGGCTCTGTCCTCCCCCGTCCAGACTCCTCTGCTGTCGGTCCTCAGCAGCCCACTCCGCTCACCCTCCATCCCCCTCCTGATAGCCTGCCCCCCTCTTGTGACAGCCCATCTCACACCTCCACCCCTCCCCCACCCGTCACCTCTACAGTGAGTCTCACTGCTGACCAGGTGAGAAGACAACTGAAGAGACTCCACACAAACAAGGCTGCAGGCCCTGATGGGGTGCCCCCCAGGGTGCTTAAAGCCTGTGCCACCCAGCTTTGTGGAATACTGCACCATGTCTTCAACATGAGCCTGAGTCTCCAGAGGGTCCCTATGATATAGAAGACATCTTGCATTCTTCCTGTTCCAAAGACGCTGCGACCCAGTGACATCAAGGACTACAGGCCAGTAGCACTGACGTCCCACGTCATGAAGACCTTGGAGAGGCTCATCCTGGATCAGCTCCGGCCCATGGTCCAGCTACTTCTAGACCCCCTCCAGTTCACCTGTCAGCCCCTCCTGGGAGTTGAGGATGCCATCATCTACCTGCTCAATCGAGTCTACGCTCACCTGGAAAAAGCCAGCCAGCACTGTGAGGGTCATGTTTTTTGACTTCTCCAGTGCATTAACACCATTCGGCCTGCTCTTCTGGGTGACAAGCAGACAGCAATGCAAGTAGATGCCTCCCTTGTGTCCTGGATTGTTGACTACCTGACTGGCAGACCACAATATGTACGTCAGCAGCACTGTGTGTCAGACAGAGTGGTCAGCAACATTGGAGCCCCACAGGGAACTGTCCTCTCTCCCTTCCTCTTCACCCTTTACACTGTGGACTGAGCTACTGCACAGAGACCTGCCACCTTCAGAAGTTTTCTGATGACTCTGCAATAGTTGGATGTATCAGCCGGGGTGATGAGGACGAGTACAGGGCGACAGTGAAGGACTTTGTCGCATGGTGCGAGCTGAACCATCTGCAGCCCAACGTGACAAAGACAAAGGAACTGGTGGTGGACCTGAGGGCTCCGGTGGCCCATGTGTCCATCAGGGGGGTCAGTGTGGACACTGTGGAGGACTACAAATATCTGGGAGTATATATTGACAATAAACAGGACTGGGCTAAGAAAACTGACGCCCTCTACAGGAAGGGCCAAAGTCGTCTCTATTTTCTGAGGCACCTGAGGTCCTTCAACATCTGCAGGACTATGCTCAGGATCATCTATGAGTCCGTGGTGGCGAGTGCTATCCTCTATGCTGTTGCATGCTGGGGAAGCAGGCTGAGGGCGGCAGACGCCAACAGACTCAACAAACTGATCCGCAAGGCCAGTGATGTTGTGGGTGTGGAGCTGGACTCGCTGATGGCAGTGTCGGAGAGGAGGATGTTGTCTAAGCTGCAGGCCATTATGGACAATGGCTCCCACCCACTCTACGACACAGTGATGAGACATAGGAGCACATTCAGTGCAAGACTCATTCTACCAAGATGCACCACAGAGCACCACAGAAAGTCATTCTTACCTGTGGCCATCAAACTCTATAACTCCTCCCTCAGTGTGTGACACTATGGTTAATTTGTGCAATACTCAATACCAAATTGTACTGTTCATATGTGCAATAATAATAATAATAATTGAAAAAACAATTACATTATGTGTGCAATAACTCAATAATTTGAACTGCTTTATACAATATGTTTCATATTTATTATCACAGCCACGGCCACTTTACTGTGTTTGTAAGAATTTAAACATGTATATTGCAAATTTCTCTTTTTTGTATTTAAATTATTATGAGAGTGTTTATTCTTTTACGGAAATGGTTGCAACTGTAATAACTGCAATTTCCCTCTGGGATCAGTAAAGTATTCTGATTCTGATTCTGATTCAAAGACTGATGTACAAACTGACCCTAACGTTACTGCAACCGCCCCCACGTCGGGGAATGTCTCTTCTGGTTCTTGGTTGAACAGCACATGTTTCTCTATGTCCGAAAAACTAGCCATTGAAACAGGCTATACAGCTAGGAATGAATGGTTTGAATGAATGCTGTACATGGCTAAAACCACAAATGTTTGCAATTTCATAGCATGTTCGGCAAGCAGACCTCAACTGGGCACAGCTCCTTTCAGATTAACCCAAGTTAAAGCAGATGAGGGACTAAAATGTGCCCTGCAGCTGTTCACATGTGACAAATTTTCTAATCGCACATGCCAACTTCTTTCTTACCTATTTGCATGCCACCTGGTGTTCTAGCCTTACCTGGAAACTACACCTGTTTCTCTAGATCCTCGGGTTGGAAGAACATCTCAACACTTCCCTGTTGCGTATGCACCATTGACGTCACCACGGACACTGATGGTTATCAGTCCGAGTGGTTCAGCAACCACACCACTGCACGCACTGACCTGTGGTGGCTGTGTGGGAACAGGAAACTAAGGGTGGTGTTACCCCAGTCCTGGAAAGGATCCTGCGCCCTGGTGCAGCTCCTCATGCCCTTTCACATCTATCCCACCACTGCCTTCTCCACACTGCCTGAGAGGCTCAAGTTTTAGCAATAGGGGCCTTCGATAACTCTGTCTTTACAGATGCAATAGGGGTTCCTAGAGGTGTTCCAGATGAGTTTAAGGCTAGAAACCAGATCGCAGCAGGCTTCGAATCAATTTTTCTGTGGCCAACAATTAATAAAAATGTGGACTGGATTAACTATTTGTATTGCAATCAACTACGGTTCATAAACCATAGCAGAGATGCCCTAAAGGCTGTCCATGAACAACTGCGGGCTACATCCCTTATGGCATGGCAGAATAGGGTTGCTCTAGATATGCTACTAGCTGAAATAGGCGGCGTATGTAAAATGTTTGGTGATTTCTGTTGTACTTTCATTCCCAATAACCTTGCCCGATGGAAGCTTTACTAGGGCTCTCCATGGTCTAGAAACCCTGTCTAGAGAAATGCATGATAATGCTGGCATTGATAACCCCTTCACCTCCCTGCTGGAATCATGGTTTGGGAGGTGGAGTACCCTTGCCTTCTGTGTTTTGGTTTCCATTGCAGTGGCATCAGCTCTCATCACCACCTGCAGATGCTGTTTCATCCCCTGCGCAAGAAGACTCGTTCTGCGGCTGATCGACTCTGCGGTCACCAAGGTGATGCTGTACCAACCTGTTCCTGCTGATGAGATTGACTGCGCCACGCTGGATCTGGCAGAAGTGGAAGGAAACAAGGAGCCCAGTTTGTAAATAGGCAGTGCTAGTGAATGGCACATGAAGCAGCCTGTGAAAGCCTAACAGAGGCTGTGGAAAATACACTCCATATGTACACACTGTCATTTTTCCTATTATGTTTTGGTCTATGTTTTTGATTTTATGGAGGGAATGTTAGAAAAATTAGTATTATACTCTATGCTTATGATTGTGTAGCCATGTATGCACATGTGTTGAACACATACTTTTTAGCAGTAGATTAAGACATGAGGTACTGGCGTACGTCTGTGCAAAAGCAGAAGTTATACTCTGGCTTAGTATGATAAGCAGGATATTTGTCAGTTAAGAATAACTGAAACTGGGTGTAGTTCCAACGTCTGAGGCTGAGACAATATCTCCAACGGTACAAAAGCAGAGCACACCCAAAAATGCTCTGAGCATTTGAATCCAGACTTTGTCCTGTTTGTAGTTTGTTCCCTTGCGGCACGAATAAAAACTTCAAAGATGACCAGTAATCCCAGGCTGATTATTAACAAGAGAATTTCCCTCACAGTTCCTCCGCTGGGTGAACACCAAAGAACTTGGTGCTCGCAACAACCTCCACAGGGGAGTTGATGATGGTGAGCTGAGAATGGTCACTCTGTGCTCTCCTGAAGTCAATCTCCTTTGGTTTGTCCAGATTCAGGCCGGGTTACGAGGGCTGCCCGGCCACCAGGTGCTCGACGAGGAACGCTACCCCCAGGCCTGGCTCCAGGGTTAGGTCCCGGTGACCCTCCCCCGGGCAGGGTACACGATTGTCTGCATCCATTTTTCATGGAGCGTTTTTGGATCGATTAGTCTGGGTCTTCACTCCAGACCTGTTCGCCCTGGGAGACCCTACCAGGAGCATACTGCTCCCGACGACTTAGCTCTGAAGATCCCTAGACCCCACACAAGCCCTTCCGCCACGACAAGGCCCCGATCCAGGAAGGGCACTTCAACTTATAATGTCCAAAATAACAGAGACAAACACTTGTTTTGATTCCTGTTTTGAGATGTACTGACTGTGTTAGTCTAAGCATACATTCTTAGGCCATTATTTGGTTCTAAACGTTTGATTGTTAGTCATTTGGATTATTGACTACATTTAGATATGAGGCTTTAAGCATTTTTGCAGGGAACATGCAAACCTAAGAAAATATTTTTGCATTTTGATTTGAGTAAAACCAAATCTAAATAAAACCTTTTTTGACTTTTATGATTTTCACTTATGGTTGAAATTGCAGGACTGATCACTGATGGTTTAGATAAGAGCTCCTTCACATTGTTGTACTTTGTTAGACATTCTTTTGCATTTATAATTGATCAACCTGACTGTTGACATTTTAGTCACAACCTTCTGTTTACTGTTTTTGTTTGTTTGCTTGTTCACTCCTCTGTTACCATTTGCTTTGAGAGGCCCTGACTGAAGATCCACATGTTCTGGCAGTTAAACTGTTTTTGAAAAATGAAGTGTTTAGATTAATTGCAGCATCAAAAAACAATTGGCAGATTATTGCCAGACCAATAGCTAAGCTACCCTTATCAGCAGCTCAAAAACATTTTTTTTTGTATTCTGATTATATAATGTTGTTAAACGTATTTTATAACTACCTAATTCTGCAGATGATGCGTCCTTTTGAACGCACAGCTGAACTACTCTGTGACAGGAAGCAACAAAAGTTACATTTTATCTTCTGACGTGCACTTGGCTCAGACCTGTGGTTAGTCTTTCAGCCGTGTTGCCTTGACGATGCTTCCTCTGGTGCTGCTGGTGGTGTAACTGGTGTGATCTTTTCTTTTCTGAAAGTCAAAACATCTTCAGTTTTTAGTTCAATAAGAGGCTGGTGTCTGTACTTTAATGACCTTTTGTGTTAAGAGTGTAACAACATTGTAACGGTTTCACAGAATTCAGACGCTCGCGGATAAAGAAAGAGAAGTACGCTTTAACGTTGAAGTCAGAATCCAAAGTCGTCATCAAAAAACAGGCAAAAAGGTCAAAACACAGAGAACAGATATCCGGGGCAATCAATCCAAAGGGCAAATCCAAAAAACAGAGTCGAAAAGAACGGGTGATACAGGTCATACACAAAATCAAGATCATAGATAGAACGCTCAGTAGTTTACAAAATGAAACAATACCTCGCAAATAACTAACGCTAAAGCCCGGGCTTATAAGCCAAACTGAGGAAGTCACATGATCAAAAAACACAGGTGAAACACATCAGAATTTGGGCGATCGAGAACGCTGATAGGAGCGTGTGGGGGAGATCAGCAGTCAGCTGATCTCCCTGTGTATTCTGGGGGATGGAGTCCGTGTGTGTATTGGGGTTTGTAGGAAGCGTCAAAGTCATGTGATCTCCCAGAGGATTCTGGGAGATCGAGTCCGTTTCCTCTGCTTCGCTCGTGACATTTGTGACAAACATCAACAAAAGCTGTTCTTTAAATTTGAATTGCACCATAATAAATAAAACAACTACAATGCAGTGCTGTATTATGTCACAGTTTACATTAAATTCACATTACATTTGTAACAACTTGTACTTACCAAGTTCTACTTAACCAGGAACATAAAATAACTTTTAACCCTAACTATCAATGTAAGAAATACTTTGAGAGAAATTATTTGAAATTATTTGAATTAAAAAAACCCTTTTAAAAGTCAAAGTCAAATTCAGATTTATTGTAATTTCTTCTGTTGAAAGAGCAATGAAATGTAGTTTCTCCAGGACACGGTGCTACATTTACCACGGAATAACAGCAGACAACAGTGCAGAGACACAATAAATACAATAAATATAAAAACCTCTACAAACACTATACCATAAACTATTCTATACAATATAGCATAATTATATAACTATTAAGTCTCAAGTCAGGCTTTATTGTCATTTCAGCTATATACAAATACACAGTGAAACAAAACGACATTCTCCAGGACCAACACAGGAACACAAGTGCAGGACAATGCAATATACACAGTACAGACAATACAGTACAATAAATAAATATGGAAGACTTACAATAAATACAAAACAGAGCACAGACAGCACACGGTATTGAGAGTATGTGGAGGAGGAGGATGTAACATAATATGACATATTAGCAGCATATTAGCAGTCTACCTGACGGTCACAAACTCCACCAGAGCCCAGAGGTCTTACACCATT
Organism: Colossoma macropomum; assembly: GCF_904425465.1. Classification (NCBI taxonomy): domain Eukaryota; kingdom Metazoa; phylum Chordata; class Actinopteri; order Characiformes; family Serrasalmidae; genus Colossoma; species Colossoma macropomum. Next base: position 41,757,159 of record NW_023494795.1, on the reverse strand, counting down.
CCGTGTTGATGTAAACACACATGACTCCTCTGCATGTTTTTCCAACCACAGCTGCACTTCCATCGGCACAAAGCAAAGCCAGGCCATACAGCTGAATGGCGGCATCAGGAATGTTGTCACTAAGCCACCTTAGAGTAAAAACACAAATGCAGCAGTCTCTGACGTTTATGATGGACCGTCAATAAAGGGACCACCATGTGGTGATATCCATCACAGAAACATGCCAGTTTTTTATGCAGTGCTGTCATAGGGATCAAAGCTCATTACAACTGCTTACAACGGCTTGTTCACAAGTATTATTTTTAAACAGCTGCATTATTTGCTGATGAATTGTTCGGGAAAGTGGTGACCCTCGACCTACCCTCACTCATAAAGAACTAGGTCTTTCCTGGATGCACCATTTATACCCAAGCCTGATTACATCACCTGTTTTAGATGGTCAATATGATCATTTTAGAATTTTCCTGATCAAACCTAAATATGGCATTTTCTGCTAATTTTAGTGCACAATTCCTATTTATTTGCTGTGTTACTAAAAAAATTAAATATGAAATATAAAATGTGTCAGAAGTTTTGCAAAAGCCACGTTTAATTGTAATATTTTTCCCTAATATGTTAAATTCAGTAAATAAACAGTAATTCTCTAATGCATATGACCAAATAGAAGGGAAAAGGAAGGGAAAACAAATGTTCATATGGTTTGTTTTTTGTTATTTAATATACTTCCATTGCATATATCCACTTCACATTTGCACAAATAATTTCACTTATTCAAAAAACACACAGTTGAATCTGATCGTAAAATGAGCATGAGCCTCTTTGACAGCCCAGGATGGGTTGGCTCTTGCTGTGCTGAGAGCTGCCTTGTCATCTCAGCCAAAGGCAGCAGGACAGCGAAATACTGCGGTGTTAAAAGACGCCGGTGCGCTAATCACCACCATGCATTGTATATGTCAACAGTGACAGACAATCTGACTCTGCTATCTAGAATATGCTGCAAAGTCCTACTTTTGTGTACTTGCCACATTGAGTACATCTGAATGCTTCCCTTCAGCAGCGAATAACAGAAACAAGGAGAAGAGCTAGTGGAATACTTTTTGTTTTTGGGGTGTAGGTCACATTGGCATGGATGAATTAAACTCAAATAAGTAAACAAGTTCTTTTTTAATACTTTGATATTGTCCAGACGCAGTTGCAAGAACCCTCACTTCTCTGTTTCTCCCTTTGTTTGTCTTCCACAAACACTCCCCAAAACAAGTCTCAGCTAATCAATAGAGTCACTGTCAAACAGGGCACAGTAACCCAACATCATCGTCATCATTGCCTATTTATTATGGAACACCCAAACCTTACGTACATACACATCAATGGAAAGAGACTACCATAGGGCCACCATTGTCCAGATAAGATAAGATACGATACGATACGATATGATATATGATAAGATAATCCTTTATTAGTCCCACAACAGGGAAATTCCCAGAGTTACTTTTGTAACTCTGTTGTACTTAACAAGGTTTTACAGTTTGTTGCTTGTTACTATATAGACAATATATATAATACTAAAAGTAAAAAATAAGATAAAAAAATATAAACTCTATCCTTCACAAGAAATTAACAATATAAAGAATTATAAACAAATACCACCCAAATAATATCTGGACAACAATGCTTCTGTGGTCTGTAACTGACCAATGATAAAAGGGAAAGAGGTGGACTGTCAAACTGTGCAGCAGCAGATGGCTTATTAGTAATTATAAATAAGTATATATTGGCTGGATATTATGCAGTGTGTAACAGCCCCAGCAACACTGCTGTGGAACTTCCAACAGTGCCTCACACTATATATGGCATATGGTAGGTGTAAATAATAAAAATGGCCAATGAGTGTAAGTATAAGGTAGAGTGGCAACAGTGTAGATTCAAACTTATAGCCTGAATCTACAGCTTTTTCTCTACCCACGGGTTCCTACTCTTGAAAGAAAAAAACAAAATAAAGGATTGTCAAGCAACATTTCAAAATGTTTCTAATCCTAATGCACTTGACTTGCTGCTGCGTTTATACTCTAATCTAATACCATGCATACCACACTGATGGGGGCACCCTTTCAGCAAGATGTGAAGAAAGCAGATTAAGTAGTGTCAGCTTGAAGGGAGGAGTGAACAAGACTGTAGACAAATGCAATTGTAGTCCAATAAAGAACACATGCTGATAAAATGCAAACCCTCCCTGTACACTGACTTGGATAAGTATCAAGGCCATCATTGAGAATTCAAAGTAATTTTATACATGGACATTATTTTTGGAAGAACTACTTTAAAATTTACTGACTTGCCCAGTCATCCTCATGCTGTGACTGTCTAAAATGAGACTGGACTCTTGCAGCAGCCTCATGTTTGTCTGGCCTTTCATACTGTGCACAGAGGACTTCGGGTATTGGTGTCTTCTGAAGATGCTCCTGAAACACCACAGGCTCAAAAAGCAGGTCTGGGAGAATGTCTACATGCTCTGCAATGTTTACAGCATCATTGTAAAACAAAATAGAGCAAAATAAAAAGTATTTAAAGTGTTTCACATACCAAAGGTAGGATTTTGCTTCAGTGGACGTAGAG